>NW_027444369.1:0-24141 GCF_048569485.1 Anomaloglossus baeobatrachus | reverse complement strand
TTCCACTCCAAAGAAAGTTACCTGTTTATTCCTATCATGCATTGGTTTTTGGGGTTTTCTTTGAGTAATGATGATCTCTTTAGTAGTCTGTTGGCGCCCTCTCCTGGAGGAATAGTTTGCTTGCTCTTGGACATTCTAAAAGAGAGGTCATGATAGACATTGAGCTTCTGAGCTCAATTGGGGAAAGTCATGGGTGATGAATGTTTGCAACCTACTGCGAAGCCTCATACCGCAATATAAGGAACGTCAAATACTAAGAAAGGGCGGCCTATGAAAGAATTACTACTTTCAATAAGTACACTTAAACGGCTAATTGGGAATAGAAAAACTGTAAAAAGCCCTCTGAGAAAGCCCCCCTCTAACCTTTGATAGTAAGCTTTTCTGTAGTCTGCCTGTTGATGTATTTTCCGTTTGAACTGTGCACAACATGAAGAGACGGAACACTGGCGGCTTGTCACAATGCCCCCCGATGACATCACAATAGCGCTGCTGCCTAGAAAACAAGCTGCGCAGAAGAAGTTGTTCTTTGGGTGGGAGGGTGGGCTAGTGGAAGGAGGGGGCAATCTCTTTTTTTCCCGGGTGGTAGGGGGATGACAGGAGAAGGGAAGCGGGTGGTGAGAAAGGTACAGAGGGCAGGGTTTGGGGGCTGGGAAGGAAAGGGAAAAGATTAGGGTTTGGGGATGATGAAAGGGCTTTCTACGGGTAAGGATGGCAAAGGGTGGCAGTGACGGAAAGTCAGGCAACCTGTCCTGTCCGTCTTTTTGTATCGTGAATTGGAAAGACTGCAAGGGGGAGGGGAGTTGCTTGCGCCCTAAAGGAGGAGTTATTCAGATTCATTGCAGTGGGCGGCGGCTGCAAAACGCACCATTCTTCTTGTTTTGGCTCTGCAAAGCAGCCTTTTCAAGGGTTGGCTTGGGTGACAAAATGTCTTGTGTAGGCGTGGGTTTGTCTCCCTCTCGCTCTCTCTCCCTAAGATGTGTCCGGCATAGGCCAGGGTGCCACTCGAGGCCCAAACCAATTCTGGTTATCGCTTCTCGGCCTTTTGGCTAAGATCAAGTGTAGTATCTGTTCTTATCAGTTTAATATCTGATACGTCCCCTATCTGGGGACCATATATTAAATGGATTTTTAGAACAGGGAGATGGAAAAAGAGCTTGCTCTGTCCACTCCACGCATTGACCTGGTATTGCAGTACCTCCAGGAACGGTGCACCCCTTCTTAACCCAGTTTCCAAAAGCAGAACTCAATTCACCTGATTCATATTAGCCCGATTTAATGAATTGGAAGAAAGCATACGTCTTCATATGCACCTCAATTTGGCCCATTCACTTTTCACACTTCCTCCTTTTGTTTTTTATCTTTCACACTTTTGACTTTCTTTATTCATCCAAATAGCAAACTCATCACCACTCAACCTGACCAACTCGGCTATGTCCCCGTGCTGCAGTTCTCTGTCTTATCTAGATCATTTGCAATTGAATGGAATAGATCCCTTTTGGACAAAGTGGATTCACCTGCTGCTGCAGTGACCACAGGTGTGATAACATCTAGAATTGGCATCTGGTGCGATCTCTCCGCTTCCACTCCAAAGAAAGTTACCTGTTTATTCCTATCATGCATTGGTTTTTGGGGTTTTCTTTGAGTAATGATGATCTCTTTAGTAGTCTGTTGGCGCCCTCTCCTGGAGGAATAGTTTGCTTGCTCTTGGACATTCTAAAAGAGAGGTCATGATAGACATTGAGCTTCTGAGCTCAATTGGGGAAAGTCATGGGTGATGAATGTTTGCAACCTACTGCGAAGCCTCATACCGCAATATAAGGAACGTCAAATACTAAGAAAGGGCGGCCTATGAAAGAATTACTACTTTCAATAAGTACACTTAAACGGCTAATTGGGAATAGAAAAACTGTAAAAAGCCCTCTGAGAAAGCCCCCCTCTAACCTTTGATAGTAAGCTTTTCTGTAGTCTGCCTGTTGATGTATTTTCCGTTTGAACTGTGCACAACATGAAGAGACGGAACACTGGCGGCTTGTCACAATGCCCCCCGATGACATCACAATAGCGCTGCTGCCTAGAAAACAAGCTGCGCAGAAGAAGTTGTTCTTTGGGTGGGAGGGTGGGCTAGTGGAAGGAGGGGGCAATCTCTTTTTTTCCCGGGTGGTAGGGGGATGACAGGAGAAGGGAAGCGGGGTGGTGAGAAAGGTACAGAGGGCAGGGTTTGGGGGCTGGGAAGGAAAGGGAAAAGATTAGGGTTTGGGGATGATGAAAGGGCTTTCTACGGGTAAGGATGGCAAAGGGTGGCAGTGACGGAAAGTCAGGCAACCTGTCCTGTCCGTCTTTTTGTATCGTGAATTGGAAAAGACTGCAAGGGGGAGGGGAGTTGCTTGCGCCCTAAAGGAGGAGTTATTCAGATTCATTGCAGTGGGCGGCGGCTGCAAAACGCACCATTCTTCTTGTTTTGGCTCTGCAAAGCAGCCTTTTCAAGGGTTGGCTTGGGTGACAAAATGTCTTGTGTAGGCGTGGGTTTGTCTCCCTCTCGCTCTCTCTCCCTAAGATGTGTCCGGCATAGGCCAGGGTGCCACTCGAGGCCCAAACCAATTCTGGTTATCGCTTCTCGGCCTTTTGGCTAAGATCAAGTGTAGTATCTGTTCTTATCAGTTTAATATCTGATACGTCCCCTATCTGGGGACCATATATTAAATGGATTTTTAGAACAGGGAGATGGAAAAAGAGCTTGCTCTGTCCACTCCACGCATTGACCTGGTATTGCAGTACCTCCAGGAACGGTGCACCCCTTCTTAACCCAGTTTCCAAAAGCAGAACTCAATTCACCTGATTCATATTAGCCCGATTTAATGAATTGGAAGAAAGCATACGTCTTCATATGCACCTCAATTTGGCCCATTCACTTTTCACACTTCCTCCTTTTGTTTTTTATCTTTCACACTTTTGACTTTCTTTATTCATCCAAATAGCAAACTCATCACCACTCAACCTGACCAACTCGGCTATGTCCCGTGCTGCAGTTCTCTGTCTTATCTAGATCATTTGCAATTGAATGGAATAGATCCCTTTTGGACAAAGTGGATTCACCTGCTGCTGCAGTGACCACAGGTGTGATAACATCTAGAATTGGCATCTGGTGCGATCTCTCCGCTTCCACTCCAAAGAAAGTTACCTGTTTATTCCTATCATGCATTGGTTTTTGGGGTTTTCTTTGAGTAATGATGATCTCTTTAGTAGTCTGTTGGCGCCCTCTCCTGGAGGAATAGTTTGCTTGCTCTTGGACATTCTAAAAGAGAGGTCATGATAGACATTGAGCTTCTGAGCTCAATTGGGGAAAGTCATGGGTGATGAATGTTTGCAACCTACTGCGAAGCCTCATACCGCAATATAAGGAACGTCAAATACTAAGAAAGGGCGGCCTATGAAAGAATTACTACTTTCAATAAGTACACTTAAACGGCTAATTGGGAATAGAAAAACTGTAAAAAGCCCTCTGAGAAAGCCCCCCTCTAACCTTTGATAGTAAGCTTTTCTGTAGTCTGCCTGTTGATGTATTTTCCGTTTGAACTGTGCACAACATGAAGAGACGGAACACTGGCGGCTTGTCACAATGCCCCCCGATGACATCACAATAGCGCTGCTGCCTAGAAAACAAGCTGCGCAGAAGAAGTTGTTCTTTGGGTGGGAGGGTGGGCTAGTGGAAGGAGGGGGCAATCTCTTTTTTTCCCGGGTGGTAGGGGGATGACAGGAGAAGGGAAGCGGGTGGTGAGAAAGGTACAGAGGGCAGGGTTTGGGGGCTGGGAAGGAAAGGGAAAAGATTAGGGTTTGGGGATGATGAAAGGGCTTTCTACGGGTAAGGATGGCAAAGGGTGGCAGTGACGGAAAGTCAGGCAACCTGTCCTGTCCGTCTTTTTGTATCGTGAATTGGAAAGACTGCAAGGGGGAGGGGAGTTGCTTGCGCCCTAAAGGAGGAGTTATTCAGATTCATTGCAGTGGGCGGCGGCTGCAAAACGCACCATTCTTCTTGTTTTGGCTCTGCAAAGCAGCCTTTTCAAGGGTTGGCTTGGGTGACAAAATGTCTTGTGTAGGCGTGGGTTTGTCTCCCTCTCGCTCTCTCTCCCTAAGATGTGTCCGGCATAGGCCAGGGTGCCACTCGAGGCCCAAACCAATTCTGGTTATCGCTTCTCGGCCTTTTGGCTAAGATCAAGTGTAGTATCTGTTCTTATCAGTTTAATATCTGATACGTCCCCTATCTGGGGACCATATATTAAATGGATTTTTAGAACAGGGAGATGGAAAAAGAGCTTGCTCTGTCCACTCCACGCATTGACCTGGTATTGCAGTACCTCCAGGAACGGTGCACCCCTTCTTAACCCAGTTTCCAAAAGCAGAACTCAATTCACCTGATTCATATTAGCCCGATTTAATGAATTGGAAGAAAGCATACGTCTTCATATGCACCTCAATTTGGCCCATTCACTTTTCACACTTCCTCCTTTTGTTTTTTATCTTTCACACTTTTGACTTTCTTTATTCATCCAAATAGCAAACTCATCACCACTCAACCTGACCAACTCGGCTATGTCCCCGTGCTGCAGTTCTCTGTCTTATCTAGATCATTTGCAATTGAATGGAATAGATCCCTTTTGGACAAAGTGGATTCACCTGCTGCTGCAGTGACCACAGGTGTGATAACATCTAGAATTGGCATCTGGTGCGATCTCTCCGCTTCCACTCCAAAGAAAGTTACCTGTTTATTCCTATCATGCATTGGTTTTTGGGGTTTTCTTTGAGTAATGATGATCTCTTTAGTAGTCTGTTGGCGCCCTCTCCTGGAGGAATAGTTTGCTTGCTCTTGGACATTCTAAAAGAGAGGTCATGATAGACATTGAGCTTCTGAGCTCAATTGGGGAAAGTCATGGGTGATGAATGTTTGCAACCTACTGCGAAGCCTCATACCGCAATATAAGGAACGTCAAATACTAAGAAAGGGCGGCCTATGAAAGAATTACTACTTTCAATAAGTACACTTAAACGGCTAATTGGGAATAGAAAAACTGTAAAAAGCCCTCTGAGAAAGCCCCCCTCTAACCTTTGATAGTAAGCTTTTCTGTAGTCTGCCTGTTGATGTATTTTCCGTTTGAACTGTGCACAACATGAAGAGACGGAACACTGGCGGCTTGTCACAATGCCCCCCGATGACATCACAATAGCGCTGCTGCCTAGAAAACAAGCTGCGCAGAAGAAGTTGTTCTTTGGGTGGGAGGGTGGGCTAGTGGAAGGAGGGGGCAATCTCTTTTTTTCCCGGGTGGTAGGGGGATGACAGGAGAAGGGAAGCGGGTGGTGAGAAAGGTACAGAGGGCAGGGTTTGGGGGCTGGGAAGGAAAGGGAAAAGATTAGGGTTTGGGGATGATGAAAGGGCTTTCTACGGGTAAGGATGGCAAAGGGTGGCAGTGACGGAAAGTCAGGCAACCTGTCCTGTCCGTCTTTTTGTATCGTGAATTGGAAAGACTGCAAGGGGGAGGGGAGTTGCTTGCGCCCTAAAGGAGGAGTTATTCAGATTCATTGCAGTGGGCGGCGGCTGCAAAACGCACCATTCTTCTTGTTTTGGCTCTGCAAAGCAGCCTTTTCAAGGGTTGGCTTGGGTGACAAAATGTCTTGTGTAGGCGTGGGTTTGTCTCCCTCTCGCTCTCTCTCCCTAAGATGTGTCCGGCATAGGCCAGGGTGCCACTCGAGGCCCAAACCAATTCTGGTTATCGCTTCTCGGCCTTTTGGCTAAGATCAAGTGTAGTATCTGTTCTTATCAGTTTAATATCTGATACGTCCCCTATCTGGGGACCATATATTAAATGGATTTTTAGAACAGGGAGATGGAAAAAGAGCTTGCTCTGTCCACTCCACGCATTGACCTGGTATTGCAGTACCTCCAGGAACGGTGCACCCCTTCTTAACCCAGTTTCCAAAAGCAGAACTCAATTCACCTGATTCATATTAGCCCGATTTAATGAATTGGAAGAAAGCATACGTCTTCATATGCACCTCAATTTGGCCCATTCACTTTTCACACTTCCTCCTTTTGTTTTTTATCTTTCACACTTTTGACTTTCTTTATTCATCCAAATAGCAAACTCATCACCACTCAACCTGACCAACTCGGCTATGTCCCCGTGCTGCAGTTCTCTGTCTTATCTAGATCATTTGCAATTGAATGGAATAGATCCCTTTTGGACAAAGTGGATTCACCTGCTGCTGCAGTGACCACAGGTGTGATAACATCTAGAATTGGCATCTGGTGCGATCTCTCCGCTTCCACTCCAAAGAAAGTTACCTGTTTATTCCTATCATGCATTGGTTTTTGGGGTTTTCTTTGAGTAATGATGATCTCTTTAGTAGTCTGTTGGCGCCCTCTCCTGGAGGAATAGTTTGCTTGCTCTTGGACATTCTAAAAGAGAGGTCATGATAGACATTGAGCTTCTGAGCTCAATTGGGGAAAGTCATGGGTGATGAATGTTTGCAACCTACTGCGAAGCCTCATACCGCAATATAAGGAACGTCAAATACTAAGAAAGGGCGGCCTATGAAAGAATTACTACTTTCAATAAGTACACTTAAACGGCTAATTGGGAATAGAAAAACTGTAAAAAGCCCTCTGAGAAAGCCCCCCTCTAACCTTTGATAGTAAGCTTTTCTGTAGTCTGCCTGTTGATGTATTTTCCGTTTGAACTGTGCACAACATGAAGAGACGGAACACTGGCGGCTTGTCACAATGCCCCCCGATGACATCACAATAGCGCTGCTGCCTAGAAAACAAGCTGCGCAGAAGAAGTTGTTCTTTGGGTGGGAGGGTGGGCTAGTGGAAGGAGGGGGCAATCTCTTTTTTTCCCGGGTGGTAGGGGGATGACAGGAGAAGGGAAGCGGGTGGTGAGAAAGGTACAGAGGGCAGGGTTTGGGGGCTGGGAAGGAAAGGGAAAAGATTAGGGTTTGGGGATGATGAAAGGGCTTTCTACGGGTAAGGATGGCAAAGGGTGGCAGTGACGGAAAGTCAGGCAACCTGTCCTGTCCGTCTTTTTGTATCGTGAATTGGAAAGACTGCAAGGGGGAGGGGAGTTGCTTGCGCCCTAAAGGAGGAGTTATTCAGATTCATTGCAGTGGGCGGCGGCTGCAAAACGCACCATTCTTCTTGTTTTGGCTCTGCAAAGCAGCCTTTTCAAGGGTTGGCTTGGGTGACAAAATGTCTTGTGTAGGCGTGGGTTTGTCTCCCTCTCGCTCTCTCTCCCTAAGATGTGTCCGGCATAGGCCAGGGTGCCACTCGAGGCCCAAACCAATTCTGGTTATCGCTTCTCGGCCTTTTGGCTAAGATCAAGTGTAGTATCTGTTCTTATCAGTTTAATATCTGATACGTCCCCTATCTGGGGACCATATATTAAATGGATTTTTAGAACAGGGAGATGGAAAAAGAGCTTGCTCTGTCCACTCCACGCATTGACCTGGTATTGCAGTACCTCCAGGAACGGTGCACCCCTTCTTAACCCAGTTTCCAAAAGCAGAACTCAATTCACCTGATTCATATTAGCCCGATTTAATGAATTGGAAGAAAGCATACGTCTTCATATGCACCTCAATTTGGCCCATTCACTTTTCACACTTCCTCCTTTTGTTTTTTATCTTTCACACTTTTGACTTTCTTTATTCATCCAAATAGCAAACTCATCACCACTCAACCTGACCAACTCGGCTATGTCCCCGTGCTGCAGTTCTCTGTCTTATCTAGATCATTTGCAATTGAATGGAATAGATCCCTTTTGGACAAAGTGGATTCACCTGCTGCTGCAGTGACCACAGGTGTGATAACATCTAGAATTGGCATCTGGTGCGATCTCTCCGCTTCCACTCCAAAGAAAGTTACCTGTTTATTCCTATCATGCATTGGTTTTTGGGGTTTTCTTTGAGTAATGATGATCTCTTTAGTAGTCTGTTGGCGCCCTCTCCTGGAGGAATAGTTTGCTTGCTCTTGGACATTCTAAAAGAGAGGTCATGATAGACATTGAGCTTCTGAGCTCAATTGGGGAAAGTCATGGGTGATGAATGTTTGCAACCTACTGCGAAGCCTCATACCGCAATATAAGGAACGTCAAATACTAAGAAAGGGCGGCCTATGAAAGAATTACTACTTTCAATAAGTACACTTAAACGGCTAATTGGGAATAGAAAAACTGTAAAAAGCCCTCTGAGAAAGCCCCCCTCTAACCTTTGATAGTAAGCTTTTCTGTAGTCTGCCTGTTGATGTATTTTCCGTTTGAACTGTGCACAACATGAAGAGACGGAACACTGGCGGCTTGTCACAATGCCCCCCGATGACATCACAATAGCGCTGCTGCCTAGAAAACAAGCTGCGCAGAAGAAGTTGTTCTTTGGGTGGGAGGGTGGGCTAGTGGAAGGAGGGGGCAATCTCTTTTTTTCCCGGGTGGTAGGGGGATGACAGGAGAAGGGAAGCGGGTGGTGAGAAAGGTACAGAGGGCAGGGTTTGGGGGCTGGGAAGGAAAGGGAAAAGATTAGGGTTTGGGGATGATGAAAGGGCTTTCTACGGGTAAGGATGGCAAAGGGTGGCAGTGACGGAAAGTCAGGCAACCTGTCCTGTCCGTCTTTTTGTATCGTGAATTGGAAAGACTGCAAGGGGGAGGGGAGTTGCTTGCGCCCTAAAGGAGGAGTTATTCAGATTCATTGCAGTGGGCGGCGGCTGCAAAACGCACCATTCTTCTTGTTTTGGCTCTGCAAAGCAGCCTTTTCAAGGGTTGGCTTGGGTGACAAAATGTCTTGTGTAGGCGTGGGTTTGTCTCCCTCTCGCTCTCTCTCCCTAAGATGTGTCCGGCATAGGCCAGGGTGCCACTCGAGGCCCAAACCAATTCTGGTTATCGCTTCTCGGCCTTTTGGCTAAGATCAAGTGTAGTATCTGTTCTTATCAGTTTAATATCTGATACGTCCCCTATCTGGGGACCATATATTAAATGGATTTTTAGAACAGGGAGATGGAAAAAGAGCTTGCTCTGTCCACTCCACGCATTGACCTGGTATTGCAGTACCTCCAGGAACGGTGCACCCCTTCTTAACCCAGTTTCCAAAAGCAGAACTCAATTCACCTGATTCATATTAGCCCGATTTAATGAATTGGAAGAAAGCATACGTCTTCATATGCACCTCAATTTGGCCCATTCACTTTTCACACTTCCTCCTTTTGTTTTTTATCTTTCACACTTTTGACTTTCTTTATTCATCCAAATAGCAAACTCATCACCACTCAACCTGACCAACTCGGCTATGTCCCCGTGCTGCAGTTCTCTGTCTTATCTAGATCATTTGCAATTGAATGGAATAGATCCCTTTTGGACAAAGTGGATTCACCTGCTGCTGCAGTGACCACAGGTGTGATAACATCTAGAATTGGCATCTGGTGCGATCTCTCCGCTTCCACTCCAAAGAAAGTTACCTGTTTATTCCTATCATGCATTGGTTTTTGGGGTTTTCTTTGAGTAATGATGATCTCTTTAGTAGTCTGTTGGCGCCCTCTCCTGGAGGAATAGTTTGCTTGCTCTTGGACATTCTAAAAGAGAGGTCATGATAGACATTGAGCTTCTGAGCTCAATTGGGGAAAGTCATGGGTGATGAATGTTTGCAACCTACTGCGAAGCCTCATACCGCAATATAAGGAACGTCAAATACTAAGAAAGGGCGGCCTATGAAAGAATTACTACTTTCAATAAGTACACTTAAACGGCTAATTGGGAATAGAAAAACTGTAAAAAGCCCTCTGAGAAAGCCCCCCTCTAACCTTTGATAGTAAGCTTTTCTGTAGTCTGCCTGTTGATGTATTTTCCGTTTGAACTGTGCACAACATGAAGAGACGGAACACTGGCGGCTTGTCACAATGCCCCCCGATGACATCACAATAGCGCTGCTGCCTAGAAAACAAGCTGCGCAGAAGAAGTTGTTCTTTGGGTGGGAGGGTGGGCTAGTGGAAGGAGGGGGCAATCTCTTTTTTTCCCGGGTGGTAGGGGGATGACAGGAGAAGGGAAGCGGGTGGTGAGAAAGGTACAGAGGGCAGGGTTTGGGGGCTGGGAAGGAAAGGGAAAAGATTAGGGTTTGGGGATGATGAAAGGGCTTTCTACGGGTAAGGATGGCAAAGGGTGGCAGTGACGGAAAGTCAGGCAACCTGTCCTGTCCGTCTTTTTGTATCGTGAATTGGAAAGACTGCAAGGGGGAGGGGAGTTGCTTGCGCCCTAAAGGAGGAGTTATTCAGATTCATTGCAGTGGGCGGCGGCTGCAAAACGCACCATTCTTCTTGTTTTGGCTCTGCAAAGCAGCCTTTTCAAGGGTTGGCTTGGGTGACAAAATGTCTTGTGTAGGCGTGGGTTTGTCTCCCTCTCGCTCTCTCTCCCTAAGATGTGTCCGGCATAGGCCAGGGTGCCACTCGAGGCCCAAACCAATTCTGGTTATCGCTTCTCGGCCTTTTGGCTAAGATCAAGTGTAGTATCGTTCGAAAAGGTGGTTTAAGGCTCCGGCCACCTTAGTACAATGATGCAATGCACACTGGAAGGTTGCGCTTGTTAGTACTTTGGGAGGATAGTATATCCATCTAGAGGAAACCATGGCCCTACCAGGATCGAGGCTATTAGACTGAGTAAGTGTGGGGGTTATGGTGCAATGTGCCCCAGGAATGGACACCCTGGAGGGAGTCTGAACTTGCTAGGTTGGGACCCTGGTAAGCCTCAGACTCTGTCGCACGCCGCGCCTTGCCTATTCATACTTTCCAAGCATATTGCCCTATCCCGGCCTTCTGGCTAAGAAGGGAAATTTTTATAATCCCGGTCGGAGGTCCGGTCAGCTTTGGGCTGAGAAACCAACACCCGGTTGGAGGTCTGGGTCAGCTTTGGCTGAGAAACCAACACCCGGTTGGAGGTCCGGTTAGCCTTGGGCTGAGAAACCAACACCCGGTTGGAGGTCCGGTCAGCCTTGGGCTGAGAAACCAACACCCGGTTGGAGGTCCGGTCAGCCTTGGGCTGAGAAACCAACACCGGTTGACGGTCCGGGCAGTCTCGGCTGCGAAACCAACGACTAGTAGCTCCCTACTCCACTTGGGTAAGATGCCTCGGTGGACGCTGGGAGCATCAACAAGGCTCAACCAGGCTTCGGCTTGGGGGAGCACCGAAGATCCCTGACCCTCGCTGTGGCCTTCTGGCTCGGAGGGACGGGGTTGATTTTTGGGGATCCTCTTCTCACGGAGGGGTCCACACGAATCCTAGCCTTTGCACTGTTTTTGGTGTGACTTCGGTCATGCATTTTTGCGGTGCTTTGGAAAGCTTCATTAAATTAAATCAAAATCTGTTCTTATCAGTTTAATATCTGATACGTCCCCTATCTGGGGACCATATATTAAATGGATTTTTAGAACAGGGAGATGGAAAAAGAGCTTGCTCTGTCCACTCCACGCATTGACCTGGTATTGCAGTACCTCCAGGAACGGTGCACCCCTTCTTAACCCAGTTTCCAAAAGCAGAACTCAATTCACCTGATTCATATTAGCCCGATTTAATGAATTGGAAGAAAGCATACGTCTTCATATGCACCTCAATTTGGCCCATTCACTTTTCACACTTCCTCCTTTTGTTTTTTATCTTTCACACTTTTGACTTTCTTTATTCATCCAAATAGCAAACTCATCACCACTCAACCTGACCAACTCGGCTATGTCCCCGTGCTGCAGTTCTCTGTCTTATCTAGATCATTTGCAATTGAATGGAATAGATCCCTTTTGGACAAAGTGGATTCACCTGCTGCTGCAGTGACCACAGGTGTGATAACATCTAGAATTGGCATCTGGTGCGATCTCTCCGCTTCCACTCCAAAGAAAGTTACCTGTTTATTCCTATCATGCATTGGTTTTTGGGGTTTTCTTTGAGTAATGATGATCTCTTTAGTAGTCTGTTGGCGCCCTCTCCTGGAGGAATAGTTTGCTTGCTCTTGGACATTCTAAAAGAGAGGTCATGATAGACATTGAGCTTCTGAGCTCAATTGGGGAAAGTCATGGGTGATGAATGTTTGCAACCTACTGCGAAGCCTCATACCGCAATATAAGGAACGTCAAATACTAAGAAAGGGCGGCCTATGAAAGAATTACTACTTTCAATAAGTACACTTAAACGGCTAATTGGGAATAGAAAAACTGTAAAAAGCCCTCTGAGAAAGCCCCCCTCTAACCTTTGATAGTAAGCTTTTCTGTAGTCTGCCTGTTGATGTATTTTCCGTTTGAACTGTGCACAACATGAAGAGACGGAACACTGGCGGCTTGTCACAATGCCCCCCGATGACATCACAATAGCGCTGCTGCCTAGAAAACAAGCTGCGCAGAAGAAGTTGTTCTTTGGGTGGGAGGGTGGGCTAGTGGAAGGAGGGGGCAATCTCTTTTTTTCCCGGGTGGTAGGGGGATGACAGGAGAAGGGAAGCGGGTGGTGAGAAAGGTACAGAGGGCAGGGTTTGGGGGCTGGGAAGGAAAGGGAAAAGATTAGGGTTTGGGGATGATGAAAGGGCTTTCTACGGGTAAGGATGGCAAAGGGTGGCAGTGACGGAAAGTCAGGCAACCTGTCCTGTCCGTCTTTTTGTATCGTGAATTGGAAAGACTGCAAGGGGGAGGGGAGTTGCTTGCGCCCTAAAGGAGGAGTTATTCAGATTCATTGCAGTGGGCGGCGGCTGCAAAACGCACCATTCTTCTTGTTTTGGCTCTGCAAAGCAGCCTTTTCAAGGGTTGGCTTGGGTGACAAAATGTCTTGTGTAGGCGTGGGTTTGTCTCCCTCTCGCTCTCTCTCCCTAAGATGTGTCCGGCATAGGCCAGGGTGCCACTCGAGGCCCAAACCAATTCTGGTTATCGCTTCTCGGCCTTTTGGCTAAGATCAAGTGTAGTATCTGTTCTTATCAGTTTAATATCTGATACGTCCCCTATCTGGGGACCATATATTAAATGGATTTTTAGAACAGGGAGATGGAAAAAGAGCTTGCTCTGTCCACTCCACGCATTGACCTGGTATTGCAGTACCTCCAGGAACGGTGCACCCCTTCTTAACCCAGTTTCCAAAAGCAGAACTCAATTCACCTGATTCATATTAGCCCGATTTAATGAATTGGAAGAAAGCATACGTCTTCATATGCACCTCAATTTGGCCCATTCACTTTTCACACTTCCTCCTTTTGTTTTTTATCTTTCACACTTTTGACTTTCTTTATTCATCCAAATAGCAAACTCATCACCACTCAACCTGACCAACTCGGCTATGTCCCCGTGCTGCAGTTCTCTGTCTTATCTAGATCATTTGCAATTGAATGGAATAGATCCCTTTTGGACAAAGTGGATTCACCTGCTGCTGCAGTGACCACAGGTGTGATAACATCTAGAATTGGCATCTGGTGCGATCTCTCCGCTTCCACTCCAAAGAAAGTTACCTGTTTATTCCTATCATGCATTGGTTTTTGGGGTTTTCTTTGAGTAATGATGATCTCTTTAGTAGTCTGTTGGCGCCCTCTCCTGGAGGAATAGTTTGCTTGCTCTTGGACATTCTAAAAGAGAGGTCATGATAGACATTGAGCTTCTGAGCTCAATTGGGGAAAGTCATGGGTGATGAATGTTTGCAACCTACTGCGAAGCCTCATACCGCAATATAAGGAACGTCAAATACTAAGAAAGGGCGGCCTATGAAAGAATTACTACTTTCAATAAGTACACTTAAACGGCTAATTGGGAATAGAAAAACTGTAAAAAGCCCTCTGAGAAAGCCCCCCTCTAACCTTTGATAGTAAGCTTTTCTGTAGTCTGCCTGTTGATGTATTTTCCGTTTGAACTGTGCACAACATGAAGAGACGGAACACTGGCGGCTTGTCACAATGCCCCCCGATGACATCACAATAGCGCTGCTGCCTAGAAAACAAGCTGCGCAGAAGAAGTTGTTCTTTGGGTGGGAGGGTGGGCTAGTGGAAGGAGGGGGCAATCTCTTTTTTTCCCGGGTGGTAGGGGGATGACAGGAGAAGGGAAGCGGGTGGTGAGAAAGGTACAGAGGGCAGGGTTTGGGGGCTGGGAAGGAAAGGGAAAAGATTAGGGTTTGGGGATGATGAAAGGGCTTTCTACGGGTAAGGATGGCAAAGGGTGGCAGTGACGGAAAGTCAGGCAACCTGTCCTGTCCGTCTTTTTGTATCGTGAATTGGAAAGACTGCAAGGGGGAGGGGAGTTGCTTGCGCCCTAAAGGAGGAGTTATTCAGATTCATTGCAGTGGGCGGCGGCTGCAAAACGCACCATTCTTCTTGTTTTGGCTCTGCAAAGCAGCCTTTTCAAGGGTTGGCTTGGGTGACAAAATGTCTTGTGTAGGCGTGGGTTTGTCTCCCTCTCGCTCTCTCTCCCTAAGATGTGTCCGGCATAGGCCAGGGTGCCACTCGAGGCCCAAACCAATTCTGGTTATCGCTTCTCGGCCTTTTGGCTAAGATCAAGTGTAGTATCTGTTCTTATCAGTTTAATATCTGATACGTCCCCTATCTGGGGACCATATATTAAATGGATTTTTAGAACAGGGAGATGGAAAAAGAGCTTGCTCTGTCCACTCCACGCATTGACCTGGTATTGCAGTACCTCCAGGAACGGTGCACCCCTTCTTAACCCAGTTTCCAAAAGCAGAACTCAATTCACCTGATTCATATTAGCCCGATTTAATGAATTGGAAGAAAGCATACGTCTTCATATGCACCTCAATTTGGCCCATTCACTTTTCACACTTCCTCCTTTTGTTTTTTATCTTTCACACTTTTGACTTTCTTTATTCATCCAAATAGCAAACTCATCACCACTCAACCTGACCAACTCGGCTATGTCCCCGTGCTGCAGTTCTCTGTCTTATCTAGATCATTTGCAATTGAATGGAATAGATCCCTTTTGGACAAAGTGGATTCACCTGCTGCTGCAGTGACCACAGGTGTGATAACATCTAGAATTGGCATCTGGTGCGATCTCTCCGCTTCCACTCCAAAGAAAGTTACCTGTTTATTCCTATCATGCATTGGTTTTTGGGGTTTTCTTTGAGTAATGATGATCTCTTTAGTAGTCTGTTGGCGCCCTCTCCTGGAGGAATAGTTTGCTTGCTCTTGGACATTCTAAAAGAGAGGTCATGATAGACATTGAGCTTCTGAGCTCAATTGGGGAAAGTCATGGGTGATGAATGTTTGCAACCTACTGCGAAGCCTCATACCGCAATATAAGGAACGTCAAATACTAAGAAAGGGCGGCCTATGAAAGAATTACTACTTTCAATAAGTACACTTAAACGGCTAATTGGGAATAGAAAAACTGTAAAAAGCCCTCTGAGAAAGCCCCCCTCTAACCTTTGATAGTAAGCTTTTCTGTAGTCTGCCTGTTGATGTATTTTCCGTTTGAACTGTGCACAACATGAAGAGACGGAACACTGGCGGCTTGTCACAATGCCCCCCGATGACATCACAATAGCGCTGCTGCCTAGAAAACAAGCTGCGCAGAAGAAGTTGTTCTTTGGGTGGGAGGGTGGGCTAGTGGAAGGAGGGGGCAATCTCTTTTTTTCCCGGGTGGTAGGGGGATGACAGGAGAAGGGAAGCGGGTGGTGAGAAAGGTACAGAGGGCAGGGTTTGGGGGCTGGGAAGGAAAGGGAAAAGATTAGGGTTTGGGGATGATGAAAGGGCTTTCTACGGGTAAGGATGGCAAAGGGTGGCAGTGACGGAAAGTCAGGCAACCTGTCCTGTCCGTCTTTTTGTATCGTGAATTGGAAAGACTGCAAGGGGGAGGGGAGTTGCTTGCGCCCTAAAGGAGGAGTTATTCAGATTCATTGCAGTGGGCGGCGGCTGCAAAACGCACCATTCTTCTTGTTTTGGCTCTGCAAAGCAGCCTTTTCAAGGGTTGGCTTGGGTGACAAAATGTCTTGTGTAGGCGTGGGTTTGTCTCCCTCTCGCTCTCTCTCCCTAAGATGTGTCCGGCATAGGCCAGGGTGCCACTCGAGGCCCAAACCAATTCTGGTTATCGCTTCTCGGCCTTTTGGCTAAGATCAAGTGTAGTATCGTTCGAAAAGGTGGTTTAAGGCTCCGGCCACCTTAGTACAATGATGCAATGCACACTGGAAGGTTGCGCTTGTTAGTACTTTGGGAGGATAGTATATCCATCTAGAGGAAACCATGGCCCTACCAGGATCGAGGCTATTAGACTGAGTAAGTGTGGGGGCTATGGTGCAATGTGCCCCAGGATTGACGACCCTGGAGTGAGTCTGAGCTTGCTGGCTTGGGACCCCGGCGAGCCTTGGGCTCTGTAGCACACCGTACCTTGCCTTTTCATACTTTCTGAGCATATTGCTCTATCCCGGCCTTCTGGCTAGGAAGGGAAATTTTTATAATCCCGGTCGGAGGTCTGGTCAGCTTTGGGCTGAGAAACTAACACCCGGTTGGAGGTCCGGGTCAGCTTCGGCTGAGAAACCAACACCCGGTTGGAGGTCTGGGTCAGCTTCGGCTGAGAAACCAACACCCGGTTGGAGGTCCGGTTAGCCTTGGGCTGAGAAACCAACACCGGTTGACGGTCCGGGCAGTTTCGGCTGCGAAACCAACAACTAGTAGCTCTCTACTCCACTTGGGTAAGATGCCTGGGTGGACGCTGGGAGCAACGACAAGGCTCAACCAGGCTTCGGCTTGGGGGAGCACCGAAGATCCCTGACCCTTGCTGTGGCCTTCTGGCTCGGAGGGACGGGGTTGATTTTTGGGGACCCTCTCCTCACGGTGGGGTCCACACGAATCCTAGCCTTTGCACTGTTTTTGGTGTGACTTCGGTCATGCATTTTTTGTGGTGCTTTGGAAAGCTTCATTAAATCAAAAATCTGTTCTTATCAGTTTAATATCTGATACGTCCCCTATCTGGGGACCATATATTAAATGGATTTTTAGAACAGGGAGATGGAAAAAGAGCTTGCTCTGTCCACTCCACGCATTGACCTGGTATTGCAGTACCTCCAGGAACGGTGCACCCCTTCTTAACCCAGTTTCCAAAAGCAGAACTCAATTCACCTGATTCATATTAGCCCGATTTAATGAATTGGAAGAAAGCATACGTCTTCATATGCACCTCAATTTGGCCCATTCACTTTTCACACTTCCTCCTTTTGTTTTTTATCTTTCACACTTTTGACTTTCTTTATTCATCCAAATAGCAAACTCATCACCACTCAACCTGACCAACTCGGCTATGTCCCCGTGCTGCAGTTCTCTGTCTTATCTAGATCATTTGCAATTGAATGGAATAGATCCCTTTTGGACAAAGTGGATTCACCTGCTGCTGCAGTGACCACAGGTGTGATAACATCTAGAATTGGCATCTGGTGCGATCTCTCCGCTTCCACTCCAAAGAAAGTTACCTGTTTATTCCTATCATGCATTGGTTTTTGGGGTTTTCTTTGAGTAATGATGATCTCTTTAGTAGTCTGTTGGCGCCCTCTCCTGGAGGAATAGTTTGCTTGCTCTTGGACATTCTAAAAGAGAGGTCATGATAGACATTGAGCTTCTGAGCTCAATTGGGGAAAGTCATGGGTGATGAATGTTTGCAACCTACTGCGAAGCCTCATACCGCAATATAAGGAACGTCAAATACTAAGAAAGGGCGGCCTATGAAAGAATTACTACTTTCAATAAGTACACTTAAACGGCTAATTGGGAATAGAAAAACTGTAAAAAGCCCTCTGAGAAAGCCCCCCTCTAACCTTTGATAGTAAGCTTTTCTGTAGTCTGCCTGTTGATGTATTTTCCGTTTGAACTGTGCACAACATGAAGAGACGGAACACTGGCGGCTTGTCACAATGCCCCCCGATGACATCACAATAGCGCTGCTGCCTAGAAAACAAGCTGCGCAGAAGAAGTTGTTCTTTGGGTGGGAGGGTGGGCTAGTGGAAGGAGGGGGCAATCTCTTTTTTTCCCGGGTGGTAGGGGGATGACAGGAGAAGGGAAGCGGGTGGTGAGAAAGGTACAGAGGGCAGGGTTTGGGGGCTGGGAAGGAAAGGGAAAAGATTAGGGTTTGGGGATGATGAAAGGGCTTTCTACGGGTAAGGATGGCAAAGGGTGGCAGTGACGGAAAGTCAGGCAACCTGTCCTGTCCGTCTTTTTGTATCGTGAATTGGAAAGACTGCAAGGGGGAGGGGAGTTGCTTGCGCCCTAAAGGAGGAGTTATTCAGATTCATTGCAGTGGGCGGCGGCTGCAAAACGCACCATTCTTCTTGTTTTGGCTCTGCAAAGCAGCCTTTTCAAGGGTTGGCTTGGGTGACAAAATGTCTTGTGTAGGCGTGGGTTTGTCTCCCTCTCGCTCTCTCTCCCTAAGATGTGTCCGGCATAGGCCAGGGTGCCACTCGAGGCCCAAACCAATTCTGGTTATCGCTTCTCGGCCTTTTGGCTAAGATCAAGTGTAGTATCTGTTCTTATCAGTTTAATATCTGATACGTCCCCTATCTGGGGACCATATATTAAATGGATTTTTAGAACAGGGAGATGGAAAAAGAGCTTGCTCTGTCCACTCCACGCATTGACCTGGTATTGCAGTACCTCCAGGAACGGTGCACCCCTTCTTAACCCAGTTTCCAAAAGCAGAACTCAATTCACCTGATTCATATTAGCCCGATTTAATGAATTGGAAGAAAGCATACGTCTTCATATGCACCTCAATTTGGCCCATTCACTTTTCACACTTCCTCCTTTTGTTTTTTATCTTTCACACTTTTGACTTTCTTTATTCATCCAAATAGCAAACTCATCACCACTCAACCTGACCAACTCGGCTATGTCCCCGTGCTGCAGTTCTCTGTCTTATCTAGATCATTTGCAATTGAATGGAATAGATCCCTTTTGGACAAAGTGGATTCACCTGCTGCTGCAGTGACCACAGGTGTGATAACATCTAGAATTGGCATCTGGTGCGATCTCTCCGCTTCCACTCCAAAGAAAGTTACCTGTTTATTCCTATCATGCATTGGTTTTTGGGGTTTTCTTTGAGTAATGATGATCTCTTTAGTAGTCTGTTGGCGCCCTCTCCTGGAGGAATAGTTTGCTTGCTCTTGGACATTCTAAAAGAGAGGTCATGATAGACATTGAGCTTCTGAGCTCAATTGGGGAAAGTCATGGGTGATGAATGTTTGCAACCTACTGCGAAGCCTCATACCGCAATATAAGGAACGTCAAATACTAAGAAAGGGCGGCCTATGAAAGAATTACTACTTTCAATAAGTACACTTAAACGGCTAATTGGGAATAGAAAAACTGTAAAAAGCCCTCTGAGAAAGCCCCCCTCTAACCTTTGATAGTAAGCTTTTCTGTAGTCTGCCTGTTGATGTATTTTCCGTTTGAACTGTGCACAACATGAAGAGACGGAACACTGGCGGCTTGTCACAATGCCCCCCGATGACATCACAATAGCGCTGCTGCCTAGAAAACAAGCTGCGCAGAAGAAGTTGTTCTTTGGGTGGGAGGGTGGGCTAGTGGAAGGAGGGGGCAATCTCTTTTTTTCCCGGGTGGTAGGGGGATGACAGGAGAAGGGAAGCGGGTGGTGAGAAAGGTACAGAGGGCAGGGTTTGGGGGCTGGGAAGGAAAGGGAAAAGATTAGGGTTTGGGGATGATGAAAGGGCTTTCTACGGGTAAGGATGGCAAAGGGTGGCAGTGACGGAAAGTCAGGCAACCTGTCCTGTCCGTCTTTTTGTATCGTGAATTGGAAAGACTGCAAGGGGGAGGGGAGTTGCTTGCGCCCTAAAGGAGGAGTTATTCAGATTCATTGCAGTGGGCGGCGGCTGCAAAACGCACCATTCTTCTTGTTTTGGCTCTGCAAAGCAGCCTTTTCAAGGGTTGGCTTGGGTGACAAAATGTCTTGTGTAGGCGTGGGTTTGTCTCCCTCTCGCTCTCTCTCCCTAAGATGTGTCCGGCATAGGCCAGGGTGCCACTCGAGGCCCAAACCAATTCTGGTTATCGCTTCTCGGCCTTTTGGCTAAGATCAAGTGTAGTATCTGTTCTTATCAGTTTAATATCTGATACGTCCCCTATCTGGGGACCATATATTAAATGGATTTTTAGAACAGGGAGATGGAAAAAGAGCTTGCTCTGTCCACTCCACGCATTGACCTGGTATTGCAGTACCTCCAGGAACGGTGCACCCCTTCTTAACCCAGTTTCCAAAAGCAGAACTCAATTCACCTGATTCATATTAGCCCGATTTAATGAATTGGAAGAAAGCATACGTCTTCATATGCACCTCAATTTGGCCCATTCACTTTTCACACTTCCTCCTTTTGTTTTTTATCTTTCACACTTTTGACTTTCTTTATTCATCCAAATAGCAAACTCATCACCACTCAACCTGACCAACTCGGCTATGTCCCCGTGCTGCAGTTCTCTGTCTTATCTAGATCATTTGCAATTGAATGGAATAGATCCCTTTTGGACAAAGTGGATTCACCTGCTGCTGCAGTGACCACAGGTGTGATAACATCTAGAATTGGCATCTGGTGCGATCTCTCCGCTTCCACTCCAAAGAAAGTTACCTGTTTATTCCTATCATGCATTGGTTTTTGGGGTTTTCTTTGAGTAATGATGATCTCTTTAGTAGTCTGTTGGCGCCCTCTCCTGGAGGAATAGTTTGCTTGCTCTTGGACATTCTAAAAGAGAGGTCATGATAGACATTGAGCTTCTGAGCTCAATTGGGGAAAGTCATGGGTGATGAATGTTTGCAACCTACTGCGAAGCCTCATACCGCAATATAAGGAACGTCAAATACTAAGAAAGGGCGGCCTATGAAAGAATTACTACTTTCAATAAGTACACTTAAACGGCTAATTGGGAATAGAAAAACTGTAAAAAGCCCTCTGAGAAAGCCCCCCTCTAACCTTTGATAGTAAGCTTTTCTGTAGTCTGCCTGTTGATGTATTTTCCGTTTGAACTGTGCACAACATGAAGAGACGGAACACTGGCGGCTTGTCACAATGCCCCCCGATGACATCACAATAGCGCTGCTGCCTAGAAAACAAGCTGCGCAGAAGAAGTTGTTCTTTGGGTGGGAGGGTGGGCTAGTGGAAGGAGGGGGCAATCTCTTTTTTTCCCGGGTGGTAGGGGGATGACAGGAGAAGGGAAGCGGGTGGTGAGAAAGGTACAGAGGGCAGGGTTTGGGGGCTGGGAAGGAAAGGGAAAAGATTAGGGTTTGGGGATGATGAAAGGGCTTTCTACGGGTAAGGATGGCAAAGGGTGGCAGTGACGGAAAGTCAGGCAACCTGTCCTGTCCGTCTTTTTGTATCGTGAATTGGAAAGACTGCAAGGGGGAGGGGAGTTGCTTGCGCCCTAAAGGAGGAGTTATTCAGATTCATTGCAGTGGGCGGCGGCTGCAAAACGCACCATTCTTCTTGTTTTGGCTCTGCAAAGCAGCCTTTTCAAGGGTTGGCTTGGGTGACAAAATGTCTTGTGTAGGCGTGGGTTTGTCTCCCTCTCGCTCTCTCTCCCTAAGATGTGTCCGGCATAGGCCAGGGTGCCACTCGAGGCCCAAACCAATTCTGGTTATCGCTTCTCGGCCTTTTGGCTAAGATCAAGTGTAGTATCTGTTCTTATCAGTTTAATATCTGATACGTCCCCTATCTGGGGACCATATATTAAATGGATTTTTAGAACAGGGAGATGGAAAAAGAGCTTGCTCTGTCCACTCCACGCATTGACCTGGTATTGCAGTACCTCCAGGAACGGTGCACCCCTTCTTAACCCAGTTTCCAAAAGCAGAACTCAATTCACCTGATTCATATTAGCCCGATTTAATGAATTGGAAGAAAGCATACGTCTTCATATGCACCTCAATTTGGCCCATTCACTTTTCACACTTCCTCCTTTTGTTTTTTATCTTTCACACTTTTGACTTTCTTTATTCATCCAAATAGCAAACTCATCACCACTCAACCTGACCAACTCGGCTATGTCCCCGTGCTGCAGTTCTCTGTCTTATCTAGATCATTTGCAATTGAATGGAATAGATCCCTTTTGGACAAAGTGGATTCACCTGCTGCTGCAGTGACCACAGGTGTGATAACATCTAGAATTGGCATCTGGTGCGATCTCTCCGCTTCCACTCCAAAGAAAGTTACCTGTTTATTCCTATCATGCATTGGTTTTTGGGGTTTTCTTTGAGTAATGATGATCTCTTTAGTAGTCTGTTGGCGCCCTCTCCTGGAGGAATAGTTTGCTTGCTCTTGGACATTCTAAAAGAGAGGTCATGATAGACATTGAGCTTCTGAGCTCAATTGGGGAAAGTCATGGGTGATGAATGTTTGCAACCTACTGCGAAGCCTCATACCGCAATATAAGGAACGTCAAATACTAAGAAAGGGCGGCCTATGAAAGAATTACTACTTTCAATAAGTACACTTAAACGGCTAATTGGGAATAGAAAAACTGTAAAAAGCCCTCTGAGAAAGCCCCCCTCTAACCTTTGATAGTAAGCTTTTCTGTAGTCTGCCTGTTGATGTATTTTCCGTTTGAACTGTGCACAACATGAAGAGACGGAACACTGGCGGCTTGTCACAATGCCCCCCGATGACATCACAATAGCGCTGCTGCCTAGAAAACAAGCTGCGCAGAAGAAGTTGTTCTTTGGGTGGGAGGGTGGGCTAGTGGAAGGAGGGGGCAATCTCTTTTTTTCCCGGGTGGTAGGGGGATGACAGGAGAAGGGAAGCGGGTGGTGAGAAAGGTACAGAGGGCAGGGTTTGGGGGCTGGGAAGGAAAGGGAAAAGATTAGGGTTTGGGGATGATGAAAGGGCTTTCTACGGGTAAGGATGGCAAAGGGTGGCAGTGACGGAAAGTCAGGCAACCTGTCCTGTCCGTCTTTTTGTATCGTGAATTGGAAAGACTGCAAGGGGGAGGGGAGTTGCTTGCGCCCTAAAGGAGGAGTTATTCAGATTCATTGCAGTGGGCGGCGGCTGCAAAACGCACCATTCTTCTTGTTTTGGCTCTGCAAAGCAGCCTTTTCAAGGGTTGGCTTGGGTGACAAAATGTCTTGTGTAGGCGTGGGTTTGTCTCCCTCTCGCTCTCTCTCCCTAAGATGTGTCCGGCATAGGCCAGGGTGCCACTCGAGGCCCAAACCAATTCTGGTTATCGCTTCTCGGCCTTTTGGCTAAGATCAAGTGTAGTATCTGTTCTTATCAGTTTAATATCTGATACGTCCCCTATCTGGGGACCATATATTAAATGGATTTTTAGAACAGGGAGATGGAAAAAGAGCTTGCTCTGTCCACTCCACGCATTGACCTGGTATTGCAGTACCTCCAGGAACGGTGCACCCCTTCTTAACCCAGTTTCCAAAAGCAGAACTCAATTCACCTGATTCATATTAGCCCGATTTAATGAATTGGAAGAAAGCATACGTCTTCATATGCACCTCAATTTGGCCCATTCACTTTTCACACTTCCTCCTTTTGTTTTTTATCTTTCACACTTTTGACTTTCTTTATTCATCCAAATAGCAAACTCATCACCACTCAACCTGACCAACTCGGCTATGTCCCCGTGCTGCAGTTCTCTGTCTTATCTAGATCATTTGCAATTGAATGGAATAGATCCCTTTTGGACAAAGTGGATTCACCTGCTGCTGCAGTGACCACAGGTGTGATAACATCTAGAATTGGCATCTGGTGCGATCTCTCCGCTTCCACTCCAAAGAAAGTTACCTGTTTATTCCTATCATGCATTGGTTTTTGGGGTTTTCTTTGAGTAATGATGATCTCTTTAGTAGTCTGTTGGCGCCCTCTCCTGGAGGAATAGTTTGCTTGCTCTTGGACATTCTAAAAGAGAGGTCATGATAGACATTGAGCTTCTGAGCTCAATTGGGGAAAGTCATGGGTGATGAATGTTTGCAACCTACTGCGAAGCCTCATACCGCAATATAAGGAACGTCAAATACTAAGAAAGGGCGGCCTATGAAAGAATTACTACTTTCAATAAGTACACTTAAACGGCTAATTGGGAATAGAAAAACTGTAAAAAGCCCTCTGAGAAAGCCCCCCTCTAACCTTTGATAGTAAGCTTTTCTGTAGTCTGCCTGTT
>NW_027444368.1:0-24153 GCF_048569485.1 Anomaloglossus baeobatrachus | reverse complement strand
AGAGATCGCACCAGATGCCAATTCTAGATGTTATCACACCTGTGGTCACTGCAGCAGCAGGTGAATCCACTTTGTCCAAAAGGGATCTATTCCATTCAATTGCAAATGATCTAGATAAGACAGAGAACTGCAGCACGGGGACATAGCCGAGTTGGTCAGGTTGAGTGGTGATGAGTTTGCTATTTGGATGAATAAAGAAAGTCAAAAGTGTGAAAGATAAAAAACAAAAGGAGGAAGTGTGAAAAGTGAATGGGCCAAATTGAGGTGCATATGAAGACGTATGCTTTCTTCCAATTCATTAAATCGGGCTAATATGAATCAGGTGAATTGAGTTCTGCTTTTGGAAACTGGGTTAAGAAGGGGTGCACCGTTCCTGGAGGTACTGCAATACCAGGTCAATGCGTGGAGTGGACAGAGCAAGCTCTTTTTCCATCTCCCTGTTCTAAAAATCCATTTAATATATGGTCCCCAGATAGGGGACGTATCAGATATTAAACTGATAAGAACAGATTTTTGATTTAATGAAGCTTTCCAAAGCACCACAAAAAATGCATGACCGAAGTCACACCAAAAACAGTGCAAAGGCTAGGATTCGTGTGGACCCCACCGTGAGGAGAGGGTCCCCAAAAATCAACCCCGTCCCTCCGAGCCAGAAGGCCACAGCAAGGGTCAGGGATCTTCGGTGCTCCCCCAAGCCGAAGCCTGGTTGAGCCTTGTTGTTGCTCCCAGCGTCCACCCAGGCATCTTACCCAAGTGGAGTAGAGAGCTACTAGTTGTTGGTTTCGCAGCCGAAACTGCCCGGACCGTCAACCGGTGTTGGTTTCTCAGCCCAAGGCTAACCGGACCTCCAACCGGGTGTTGGTTTCTCAGCCGAAGCTGACCCAGACCTCCAACCGGGTGTTGGTTTCTCAGCCGAAGCTGACCCGGACCTCCAACCGGGTGTTAGTTTCTCAGCCCAAAGCTGACCAGACCTCCGACCGGGATTATAAAAATTTCCCTTCCTAGCCAGAAGGCCAGGATAGGGTAATATGCTCAAAAAGTATGAAAAGGCAAGGTACGGTGTGCTACAGAGCCCAAGGCTTGCCGGGGTCCCAAGCCAGCAAGCTCAGACTCACTCCAGGGTCGTCAGTCCTGGGGCACGTTGTACCATAGCCCCCCACCCTTACTCAGTCTAATAGCCTCGATCCTGGTAGGGCCATGTTTTCCTCTTGATGAATATACTATCCACCCAGAGTACTAGCAAGCGCAACCTTCCAGTGTGCATTGTATCATTGTACTAAGGTGGCCTGGAGCTTAAACCACCTCTTCGAACAACACTACACTTGATCTTAGCCAAAAGGCCGAGAAGCGATAACCAGAATTGGTTTGGGCCTCGAGTGGCACCCTGGCCTATGCCGGACACATCTTAGGGAGAGAGAGCGAGAGGGAGACAAACCCACGCCTACACAAGACATTTTGTCACCCAAGCCAACCCTTGAAAAGGCTGCTTTGCAGAGCCAAAACAAGAAGAATGGTGCGTTTTGCAGCCGCCGCCCACTGCAATGAATCTGAATAACTCCTCCTTTAGGGCGCAAGCAACTCCCCTCCCCCTTGCAGTCTTTCCAATTCACGATACAAAAAGACGGACAGGACAGGTTGCCTGACTTTCCGTCACTGCCACCCTTTGCCATCCTTACCCGTAGAAAGCCCTTTCATCATCCCCAAACCCTAATCTTTTCCCTTTCCTTCCCAGCCCCCAAACCCTGCCCTCTGTACCTTTCTCACCACCCGCTTCCCTTCTCCTGTCATCCCCCTACCACCCGGGAAAAAAAGAGATTGCCCCCTCCTTCCACTAGCCCACCCTCCCACCCAAAGAACAACTTCTTCTGCGCAGCTTGTTTTCTAGGCAGCAGCGCTATTGTGATGTCATCGGGGGGCATTGTGACAAGCCGCCAGTGTTCCGTCTCTTCATGTTGTGCACAGTTCAAACGGAAAATACATCAACAGGCAGACTACAGAAAAGCTTACTATCAAAGGTTAGAGGGGGGCTTTCTCAGAGGGCTTTTTACAGTTTTTCTATTCCCAATTAGCCGTTTAAGTGTACTTATTGAAAGTAGTAATTCTTTCATAGGCCGCCCTTTCTTAGTATTTGACGTTCCTTATATTGCGGTATGAGGCTTCGCAGTAGGTTGCAAACATTCATCACCCATGACTGTCCCCAATTGAGCTCAGAAGCTCAATGTCTATCATGACCTCTCTTTTAGAATGTCCAAGAGCAAGCAAACTATTCCTCCAGGAGAGGGCGCCAACAGACTACTAAAGAGATCATCATTACTCAAAGAAAACCCCAAAAACCAATGCATGATAGGAATAAACAGGTAACTTTCTTTGGAGTGGAAGCGGAGAGATCGCACCAGATGCCAATTCTAGATGTTATCACACCTGTGGTCACTGCAGCAGCAGGTGAATCCACTTTGTCCAAAAGGGATCTATTCCATTCAATTGCAAATGATCTAGATAAGACAGAGAACTGCAGCACGGGGACATAGCCGAGTTGGTCAGGTTGAGTGGTGATGAGTTTGCTATTTGGATGAATAAAGAAAGTCAAAAGTGTGAAAGATAAAAAACAAAAGGAGGAAGTGTGAAAAGTGAATGGGCCAAATTGAGGTGCATATGAAGACGTATGCTTTCTTCCAATTCATTAAATCGGGCTAATATGAATCAGGTGAATTGAGTTCTGCTTTTGGAAACTGGGTTAAGAAGGGGTGCACCGTTCCTGGAGGTACTGCAATACCAGGTCAATGCGTGGAGTGGACAGAGCAAGCTCTTTTTCCATCTCCCTGTTCTAAAAATCCATTTAATATATGGTCCCCAGATAGGGGACGTATCAGATATTAAACTGATAAGAACAGATACTACACTTGATCTTAGCCAAAAGGCCGAGAAGCGATAACCAGAATTGGTTTGGGCCTCGAGTGGCACCCTGGCCTATGCCGGACACATCTTAGGGAGAGAGAGCGAGAGGGAGACAAACCCACGCCTACACAAGACATTTTGTCACCCAAGCCAACCCTTGAAAAGGCTGCTTTGCAGAGCCAAAACAAGAAGAATGGTGCGTTTTGCAGCCGCCGCCCACTGCAATGAATCTGAATAACTCCTCCTTTAGGGCGCAAGCAACTCCCCTCCCCCTTGCAGTCTTTCCAATTCACGATACAAAAAGACGGACAGGACAGGTTGCCTGACTTTCCGTCACTGCCACCCTTTGCCATCCTTACCCGTAGAAAGCCCTTTCATCATCCCCAAACCCTAATCTTTTCCCTTTCCTTCCCAGCCCCCAAACCCTGCCCTCTGTACCTTTCTCACCACCCGCTTCCCTTCTCCTGTCATCCCCCTACCACCCGGGAAAAAAAGAGATTGCCCCCTCCTTCCACTAGCCCACCCTCCCACCCAAAGAACAACTTCTTCTGCGCAGCTTGTTTTCTAGGCAGCAGCGCTATTGTGATGTCATCGGGGGGCATTGTGACAAGCCGCCAGTGTTCCGTCTCTTCATGTTGTGCACAGTTCAAACGGAAAATACATCAACAGGCAGACTACAGAAAAGCTTACTATCAAAGGTTAGAGGGGGGCTTTCTCAGAGGGCTTTTTACAGTTTTTCTATTCCCAATTAGCCGTTTAAGTGTACTTATTGAAAGTAGTAATTCTTTCATAGGCCGCCCTTTCTTAGTATTTGACGTTCCTTATATTGCGGTATGAGGCTTCGCAGTAGGTTGCAAACATTCATCACCCATGACTGTCCCCAATTGAGCTCAGAAGCTCAATGTCTATCATGACCTCTCTTTTAGAATGTCCAAGAGCAAGCAAACTATTCCTCCAGGAGAGGGCGCCAACAGACTACTAAAGAGATCATCATTACTCAAAGAAAACCCCAAAAACCAATGCATGATAGGAATAAACAGGTAACTTTCTTTGGAGTGGAAGCGGAGAGATCGCACCAGATGCCAATTCTAGATGTTATCACACCTGTGGTCACTGCAGCAGCAGGTGAATCCACTTTGTCCAAAAGGGATCTATTCCATTCAATTGCAAATGATCTAGATAAGACAGAGAACTGCAGCACGGGGACATAGCCGAGTTGGTCAGGTTGAGTGGTGATGAGTTTGCTATTTGGATGAATAAAGAAAGTCAAAAGTGTGAAAGATAAAAAACAAAAGGAGGAAGTGTGAAAAGTGAATGGGCCAAATTGAGGTGCATATGAAGACGTATGCTTTCTTCCAATTCATTAAATCGGGCTAATATGAATCAGGTGAATTGAGTTCTGCTTTTGGAAACTGGGTTAAGAAGGGGTGCACCGTTCCTGGAGGTACTGCAATACCAGGTCAATGCGTGGAGTGGACAGAGCAAGCTCTTTTTCCATCTCCCTGTTCTAAAAATCCATTTAATATATGGTCCCCAGATAGGGGACGTATCAGATATTAAACTGATAAGAACAGATACTACACTTGATCTTAGCCAAAAGGCCGAGAAGCGATAACCAGAATTGGTTTGGGCCTCGAGTGGCACCCTGGCCTATGCCGGACACATCTTAGGGAGAGAGAGCGAGAGGGAGACAAACCCACGCCTACACAAGACATTTTGTCACCCAAGCCAACCCTTGAAAAGGCTGCTTTGCAGAGCCAAAACAAGAAGAATGGTGCGTTTTGCAGCCGCCGCCCACTGCAATGAATCTGAATAACTCCTCCTTTAGGGCGCAAGCAACTCCCCTCCCCCTTGCAGTCTTTCCAATTCACGATACAAAAAGACGGACAGGACAGGTTGCCTGACTTTCCGTCACTGCCACCCTTTGCCATCCTTACCCGTAGAAAGCCCTTTCATCATCCCCAAACCCTAATCTTTTCCCTTTCCTTCCCAGCCCCCAAACCCTGCCCTCTGTACCTTTCTCACCACCCGCTTCCCTTCTCCTGTCATCCCCCTACCACCCGGGAAAAAAAGAGATTGCCCCCTCCTTCCACTAGCCCACCCTCCCACCCAAAGAACAACTTCTTCTGCGCAGCTTGTTTTCTAGGCAGCAGCGCTATTGTGATGTCATCGGGGGGCATTGTGACAAGCCGCCAGTGTTCCGTCTCTTCATGTTGTGCACAGTTCAAACGGAAAATACATCAACAGGCAGACTACAGAAAAGCTTACTATCAAAGGTTAGAGGGGGGCTTTCTCAGAGGGCTTTTTACAGTTTTTCTATTCCCAATTAGCCGTTTAAGTGTACTTATTGAAAGTAGTAATTCTTTCATAGGCCGCCCTTTCTTAGTATTTGACGTTCCTTATATTGCGGTATGAGGCTTCGCAGTAGGTTGCAAACATTCATCACCCATGACTGTCCCCAATTGAGCTCAGAAGCTCAATGTCTATCATGACCTCTCTTTTAGAATGTCCAAGAGCAAGCAAACTATTCCTCCAGGAGAGGGCGCCAACAGACTACTAAAGAGATCATCATTACTCAAAGAAAACCCCAAAAACCAATGCATGATAGGAATAAACAGGTAACTTTCTTTGGAGTGGAAGCGGAGAGATCGCACCAGATGCCAATTCTAGATGTTATCACACCTGTGGTCACTGCAGCAGCAGGTGAATCCACTTTGTCCAAAAGGGATCTATTCCATTCAATTGCAAATGATCTAGATAAGACAGAGAACTGCAGCACGGGGACATAGCCGAGTTGGTCAGGTTGAGTGGTGATGAGTTTGCTATTTGGATGAATAAAGAAAGTCAAAAGTGTGAAAGATAAAAAACAAAAGGAGGAAGTGTGAAAAGTGAATGGGCCAAATTGAGGTGCATATGAAGACGTATGCTTTCTTCCAATTCATTAAATCGGGCTAATATGAATCAGGTGAATTGAGTTCTGCTTTTGGAAACTGGGTTAAGAAGGGGTGCACCGTTCCTGGAGGTACTGCAATACCAGGTCAATGCGTGGAGTGGACAGAGCAAGCTCTTTTTCCATCTCCCTGTTCTAAAAATCCATTTAATATATGGTCCCCAGATAGGGGACGTATCAGATATTAAACTGATAAGAACAGATACTACACTTGATCTTAGCCAAAAGGCCGAGAAGCGATAACCAGAATTGGTTTGGGCCTCGAGTGGCACCCTGGCCTATGCCGGACACATCTTAGGGAGAGAGAGCGAGAGGGAGACAAACCCACGCCTACACAAGACATTTTGTCACCCAAGCCAACCCTTGAAAAGGCTGCTTTGCAGAGCCAAAACAAGAAGAATGGTGCGTTTTGCAGCCGCCGCCCACTGCAATGAATCTGAATAACTCCTCCTTTAGGGCGCAAGCAACTCCCCTCCCCCTTGCAGTCTTTCCAATTCACGATACAAAAAGACGGACAGGACAGGTTGCCTGACTTTCCGTCACTGCCACCCTTTGCCATCCTTACCCGTAGAAAGCCCTTTCATCATCCCCAAACCCTAATCTTTTCCCTTTCCTTCCCAGCCCCCAAACCCTGCCCTCTGTACCTTTCTCACCACCCGCTTCCCTTCTCCTGTCATCCCCCTACCACCCGGGAAAAAAAGAGATTGCCCCCTCCTTCCACTAGCCCACCCTCCCACCCAAAGAACAACTTCTTCTGCGCAGCTTGTTTTCTAGGCAGCAGCGCTATTGTGATGTCATCGGGGGGCATTGTGACAAGCCGCCAGTGTTCCGTCTCTTCATGTTGTGCACAGTTCAAACGGAAAATACATCAACAGGCAGACTACAGAAAAGCTTACTATCAAAGGTTAGAGGGGGGCTTTCTCAGAGGGCTTTTTACAGTTTTTCTATTCCCAATTAGCCGTTTAAGTGTACTTATTGAAAGTAGTAATTCTTTCATAGGCCGCCCTTTCTTAGTATTTGACGTTCCTTATATTGCGGTATGAGGCTTCGCAGTAGGTTGCAAACATTCATCACCCATGACTGTCCCCAATTGAGCTCAGAAGCTCAATGTCTATCATGACCTCTCTTTTAGAATGTCCAAGAGCAAGCAAACTATTCCTCCAGGAGAGGGCGCCAACAGACTACTAAAGAGATCATCATTACTCAAAGAAAACCCCAAAAACCAATGCATGATAGGAATAAACAGGTAACTTTCTTTGGAGTGGAAGCGGAGAGATCGCACCAGATGCCAATTCTAGATGTTATCACACCTGTGGTCACTGCAGCAGCAGGTGAATCCACTTTGTCCAAAAGGGATCTATTCCATTCAATTGCAAATGATCTAGATAAGACAGAGAACTGCAGCACGGGGACATAGCCGAGTTGGTCAGGTTGAGTGGTGATGAGTTTGCTATTTGGATGAATAAAGAAAGTCAAAAGTGTGAAAGATAAAAAACAAAAGGAGGAAGTGTGAAAAGTGAATGGGCCAAATTGAGGTGCATATGAAGACGTATGCTTTCTTCCAATTCATTAAATCGGGCTAATATGAATCAGGTGAATTGAGTTCTGCTTTTGGAAACTGGGTTAAGAAGGGGTGCACCGTTCCTGGAGGTACTGCAATACCAGGTCAATGCGTGGAGTGGACAGAGCAAGCTCTTTTTCCATCTCCCTGTTCTAAAAATCCATTTAATATATGGTCCCCAGATAGGGGACGTATCAGATATTAAACTGATAAGAACAGATACTACACTTGATCTTAACCAAAAGGCCGAGAAGCGATAACCAGAATTGGTTTGGGCCTCGAGTGGCACCCTGGCCTATGCCGGACACATCTTAGGGAGAGAGAGCGAGAGGGAGACAAACCCACGCCTACACAAGACATTTTGTCACCCAAGCCAACCCTTGAAAAGGCTGCTTTGCAGAGCCAAAACAAGAAGAATGGTGCGTTTTGCAGCCGCCGCCCACTGCAATGAATCTGAATAACTCCTCCTTTAGGGCGCAAGCAACTCCCCTCCCCCTTGCAGTCTTTCCAATTCACGATACAAAAAGACGGACAGGACAGGTTGCCTGACTTTCCGTCACTGCCACCCTTTGCCATCCTTACCCGTAGAAAGCCCTTTCATCATCCCCAAACCCTAATCTTTTCCCTTTCCTTCCCAGCCCCCAAACCCTGCCCTCTGTACCTTTCTCACCACCCGCTTCCCTTCTCCTGTCATCCCCCTACCACCCGGGAAAAAAAGAGATTGCCCCCTCCTTCCACTAGCCCACCCTCCCACCCAAAGAACAACTTCTTCTGCGCAGCTTGTTTTCTAGGCAGCAGCGCTATTGTGATGTCATCGGGGGGCATTGTGACAAGCCGCCAGTGTTCCGTCTCTTCATGTTGTGCACAGTTCAAACGGAAAATACATCAACAGGCAGACTACAGAAAAGCTTACTATCAAAGGTTAGAGGGGGGCTTTCTCAGAGGGCTTTTTACAGTTTTTCTATTCCCAATTAGCCGTTTAAGTGTACTTATTGAAAGTAGTAATTCTTTCATAGGCCGCCCTTTCTTAGTATTTGACGTTCCTTATATTGCGGTATGAGGCTTCGCAGTAGGTTGCAAACATTCATCACCCATGACTGTCCCCAATTGAGCTCAGAAGCTCAATGTCTATCATGACCTCTCTTTTAGAATGTCCAAGAGCAAGCAAACTATTCCTCCAGGAGAGGGCGCCAACAGACTACTAAAGAGATCATCATTACTCAAAGAAAACCCCAAAAACCAATGCATGATAGGAATAAACAGGTAACTTTCTTTGGAGTGGAAGCGGAGAGATCGCACCAGATGCCAATTCTAGATGTTATCACACCTGTGGTCACTGCAGCAGCAGGTGAATCCACTTTGTCCAAAAGGGATCTATTCCATTCAATTGCAAATGATCTAGATAAGACAGAGAACTGCAGCACGGGGACATAGCCGAGTTGGTCAGGTTGAGTGGTGATGAGTTTGCTATTTGGATGAATAAAGAAAGTCAAAAGTGTGAAAGATAAAAAACAAAAGGAGGAAGTGTGAAAAGTGAATGGGCCAAATTGAGGTGCATATGAAGACGTATGCTTTCTTCCAATTCATTAAATCGGGCTAATATGAATCAGGTGAATTGAGTTCTGCTTTTGGAAACTGGGTTAAGAAGGGGTGCACCGTTCCTGGAGGTACTGCAATACCAGGTCAATGCGTGGAGTGGACAGAGCAAGCTCTTTTTCCATCTCCCTGTTCTAAAAATCCATTTAATATATGGTCCCCAGATAGGGGACGTATCAGATATTAAACTGATAAGAACAGATACTACACTTGATCTTAGCCAAAAGGCCGAGAAGCGATAACCAGAATTGGTTTGGGCCTCGAGTGGCACCCTGGCCTATGCCGGACACATCTTAGGGAGAGAGAGCGAGAGGGAGACAAACCCACGCCTACACAAGACATTTTGTCACCCAAGCCAACCCTTGAAAAGGCTGCTTTGCAGAGCCAAAACAAGAAGAATGGTGCGTTTTGCAGCCGCCGCCCACTGCAATGAATCTGAATAACTCCTCCTTTAGGGCGCAAGCAACTCCCCTCCCCCTTGCAGTCTTTCCAATTCACGATACAAAAAGACGGACAGGACAGGTTGCCTGACTTTCCGTCACTGCCACCCTTTGCCATCCTTACCCGTAGAAAGCCCTTTCATCATCCCCAAACCCTAATCTTTTCCCTTTCCTTCCCAGCCCCCAAACCCTGCCCTCTGTACCTTTCTCACCACCCGCTTCCCTTCTCCTGTCATCCCCCTACCACCCGGGAAAAAAAGAGATTGCCCCCTCCTTCCACTAGCCCACCCTCCCACCCAAAGAACAACTTCTTCTGCGCAGCTTGTTTTCTAGGCAGCAGCGCTATTGTGATGTCATCGGGGGGCATTGTGACAAGCCGCCAGTGTTCCGTCTCTTCATGTTGTGCACAGTTCAAACGGAAAATACATCAACAGGCAGACTACAGAAAAGCTTACTATCAAAGGTTAGAGGGGGGCTTTCTCAGAGGGCTTTTTACAGTTTTTCTATTCCCAATTAGCCGTTTAAGTGTACTTATTGAAAGTAGTAATTCTTTCATAGGCCGCCCTTTCTTAGTATTTGACGTTCCTTATATTGCGGTATGAGGCTTCGCAGTAGGTTGCAAACATTCATCACCCATGACTGTCCCCAATTGAGCTCAGAAGCTCAATGTCTATCATGACCTCTCTTTTAGAATGTCCAAGAGCAAGCAAACTATTCCTCCAGGAGAGGGCGCCAACAGACTACTAAAGAGATCATCATTACTCAAAGAAAACCCCAAAAACCAATGCATGATAGGAATAAACAGGTAACTTTCTTTGGAGTGGAAGCGGAGAGATCGCACCAGATGCCAATTCTAGATGTTATCACACCTGTGGTCACTGCAGCAGCAGGTGAATCCACTTTGTCCAAAAGGGATCTATTCCATTCAATTGCAAATGATCTAGATAAGACAGAGAACTGCAGCACGGGGACATAGCCGAGTTGGTCAGGTTGAGTGGTGATGAGTTTGCTATTTGGATGAATAAAGAAAGTCAAAAGTGTGAAAGATAAAAAACAAAAGGAGGAAGTGTGAAAAGTGAATGGGCCAAATTGAGGTGCATATGAAGACGTATGCTTTCTTCCAATTCATTAAATCGGGCTAATATGAATCAGGTGAATTGAGTTCTGCTTTTGGAAACTGGGTTAAGAAGGGGTGCACCGTTCCTGGAGGTACTGCAATACCAGGTCAATGCGTGGAGTGGACAGAGCAAGCTCTTTTTCCATCTCCCTGTTCTAAAAATCCATTTAATATATGGTCCCCAGATAGGGGACGTATCAGATATTAAACTGATAAGAACAGATACTACACTTGATCTTAGCCAAAAGGCCGAGAAGCGATAACCAGAATTGGTTTGGGCCTCGAGTGGCACCCTGGCCTATGCCGGACACATCTTAGGGAGAGAGAGCGAGAGGGAGACAAACCCACGCCTACACAAGACATTTTGTCACCCAAGCCAACCCTTGAAAAGGCTGCTTTGCAGAGCCAAAACAAGAAGAATGGTGCGTTTTGCAGCCGCCGCCCACTGCAATGAATCTGAATAACTCCTCCTTTAGGGCGCAAGCAACTCCCCTCCCCCTTGCAGTCTTTCCAATTCACGATACAAAAAGACGGACAGGACAGGTTGCCTGACTTTCCGTCACTGCCACCCTTTGCCATCCTTACCCGTAGAAAGCCCTTTCATCATCCCCAAACCCTAATCTTTTCCCTTTCCTTCCCAGCCCCCAAACCCTGCCCTCTGTACCTTTCTCACCACCCGCTTCCCTTCTCCTGTCATCCCCCTACCACCCGGGAAAAAAAGAGATTGCCCCCTCCTTCCACTAGCCCACCCTCCCACCCAAAGAACAACTTCTTCTGCGCAGCTTGTTTTCTAGGCAGCAGCGCTATTGTGATGTCATCGGGGGGCATTGTGACAAGCCGCCAGTGTTCCGTCTCTTCATGTTGTGCACAGTTCAAACGGAAAATACATCAACAGGCAGACTACAGAAAAGCTTACTATCAAAGGTTAGAGGGGGGCTTTCTCAGAGGGCTTTTTACAGTTTTTCTATTCCCAATTAGCCGTTTAAGTGTACTTATTGAAAGTAGTAATTCTTTCATAGGCCGCCCTTTCTTAGTATTTGACGTTCCTTATATTGCGGTATGAGGCTTCGCAGTAGGTTGCAAACATTCATCACCCATGACTGTCCCCAATTGAGCTCAGAAGCTCAATGTCTATCATGACCTCTCTTTTAGAATGTCCAAGAGCAAGCAAACTATTCCTCCAGGAGAGGGCGCCAACAGACTACTAAAGAGATCATCATTACTCAAAGAAAACCCCAAAAACCAATGCATGATAGGAATAAACAGGTAACTTTCTTTGGAGTGGAAGCGGAGAGATCGCACCAGATGCCAATTCTAGATGTTATCACACCTGTGGTCACTGCAGCAGCAGGTGAATCCACTTTGTCCAAAAGGGATCTATTCCATTCAATTGCAAATGATCTAGATAAGACAGAGAACTGCAGCACGGGGACATAGCCGAGTTGGTCAGGTTGAGTGGTGATGAGTTTGCTATTTGGATGAATAAAGAAAGTCAAAAGTGTGAAAGATAAAAAACAAAAGGAGGAAGTGTGAAAAGTGAATGGGCCAAATTGAGGTGCATATGAAGACGTATGCTTTCTTCCAATTCATTAAATCGGGCTAATATGAATCAGGTGAATTGAGTTCTGCTTTTGGAAACTGGGTTAAGAAGGGGTGCACCGTTCCTGGAGGTACTGCAATACCAGGTCAATGCGTGGAGTGGACAGAGCAAGCTCTTTTTCCATCTCCCTGTTCTAAAAATCCATTTAATATATGGTCCCCAGATAGGGGACGTATCAGATATTAAACTGATAAGAACAGATACTACACTTGATCTTAGCCAAAAGGCCGAGAAGCGATAACCAGAATTGGTTTGGGCCTCGAGTGGCACCCTGGCCTATGCCGGACACATCTTAGGGAGAGAGAGCGAGAGGGAGACAAACCCACGCCTACACAAGACATTTTGTCACCCAAGCCAACCCTTGAAAAGGCTGCTTTGCAGAGCCAAAACAAGAAGAATGGTGCGTTTTGCAGCCGCCGCCCACTGCAATGAATCTGAATAACTCCTCCTTTAGGGCGCAAGCAACTCCCCTCCCCCTTGCAGTCTTTCCAATTCACGATACAAAAAGACGGACAGGACAGGTTGCCTGACTTTCCGTCACTGCCACCCTTTGCCATCCTTACCCGTAGAAAGCCCTTTCATCATCCCCAAACCCTAATCTTTTCCCTTTCCTTCCCAGCCCCCAAACCCTGCCCTCTGTACCTTTCTCACCACCCGCTTCCCTTCTCCTGTCATCCCCCTACCACCCGGGAAAAAAAGAGATTGCCCCCTCCTTCCACTAGCCCACCCTCCCACCCAAAGAACAACTTCTTCTGCGCAGCTTGTTTTCTAGGCAGCAGCGCTATTGTGATGTCATCGGGGGGCATTGTGACAAGCCGCCAGTGTTCCGTCTCTTCATGTTGTGCACAGTTCAAACGGAAAATACATCAACAGGCAGACTACAGAAAAGCTTACTATCAAAGGTTAGAGGGGGGCTTTCTCAGAGGGCTTTTTACAGTTTTTCTATTCCCAATTAGCCGTTTAAGTGTACTTATTGAAAGTAGTAATTCTTTCATAGGCCGCCCTTTCTTAGTATTTGACGTTCCTTATATTGCGGTATGAGGCTTCGCAGTAGGTTGCAAACATTCATCACCCATGACTGTCCCCAATTGAGCTCAGAAGCTCAATGTCTATCATGACCTCTCTTTTAGAATGTCCAAGAGCAAGCAAACTATTCCTCCAGGAGAGGGCGCCAACAGACTACTAAAGAGATCATCATTACTCAAAGAAAACCCCAAAAACCAATGCATGATAGGAATAAACAGGTAACTTTCTTTGGAGTGGAAGCGGAGAGATCGCACCAGATGCCAATTCTAGATGTTATCACACCTGTGGTCACTGCAGCAGCAGGTGAATCCACTTTGTCCAAAAGGGATCTATTCCATTCAATTGCAAATGATCTAGATAAGACAGAGAACTGCAGCACGGGGACATAGCCGAGTTGGTCAGGTTGAGTGGTGATGAGTTTGCTATTTGGATGAATAAAGAAAGTCAAAAGTGTGAAAGATAAAAAACAAAAGGAGGAAGTGTGAAAAGTGAATGGGCCAAATTGAGGTGCATATGAAGACGTATGCTTTCTTCCAATTCATTAAATCGGGCTAATATGAATCAGGTGAATTGAGTTCTGCTTTTGGAAACTGGGTTAAGAAGGGGTGCACCGTTCCTGGAGGTACTGCAATACCAGGTCAATGCGTGGAGTGGACAGAGCAAGCTCTTTTTCCATCTCCCTGTTCTAAAAATCCATTTAATATATGGTCCCCAGATAGGGGACGTATCAGATATTAAACTGATAAGAACAGATACTACACTTGATCTTAGCCAAAAGGCCGAGAAGCGATAACCAGAATTGGTTTGGGCCTCGAGTGGCACCCTGGCCTATGCCGGACACATCTTAGGGAGAGAGAGCGAGAGGGAGACAAACCCACGCCTACACAAGACATTTTGTCACCCAAGCCAACCCTTGAAAAGGCTGCTTTGCAGAGCCAAAACAAGAAGAATGGTGCGTTTTGCAGCCGCCGCCCACTGCAATGAATCTGAATAACTCCTCCTTTAGGGCGCAAGCAACTCCCCTCCCCCTTGCAGTCTTTCCAATTCACGATACAAAAAGACGGACAGGACAGGTTGCCTGACTTTCCGTCACTGCCACCCTTTGCCATCCTTACCCGTAGAAAGCCCTTTCATCATCCCCAAACCCTAATCTTTTCCCTTTCCTTCCCAGCCCCCAAACCCTGCCCTCTGTACCTTTCTCACCACCCGCTTCCCTTCTCCTGTCATCCCCCTACCACCCGGGAAAAAAAGAGATTGCCCCCTCCTTCCACTAGCCCACCCTCCCACCCAAAGAACAACTTCTTCTGCGCAGCTTGTTTTCTAGGCAGCAGCGCTATTGTGATGTCATCGGGGGGCATTGTGACAAGCCGCCAGTGTTCCGTCTCTTCATGTTGTGCACAGTTCAAACGGAAAATACATCAACAGGCAGACTACAGAAAAGCTTACTATCAAAGGTTAGAGGGGGGCTTTCTCAGAGGGCTTTTTACAGTTTTTCTATTCCCAATTAGCCGTTTAAGTGTACTTATTGAAAGTAGTAATTCTTTCATAGGCCGCCCTTTCTTAGTATTTGACGTTCCTTATATTGCGGTATGAGGCTTCGCAGTAGGTTGCAAACATTCATCACCCATGACTGTCCCCAATTGAGCTCAGAAGCTCAATGTCTATCATGACCTCTCTTTTAGAATGTCCAAGAGCAAGCAAACTATTCCTCCAGGAGAGGGCGCCAACAGACTACTAAAGAGATCATCATTACTCAAAGAAAACCCCAAAAACCAATGCATGATAGGAATAAACAGGTAACTTTCTTTGGAGTGGAAGCGGAGAGATCGCACCAGATGCCAATTCTAGATGTTATCACACCTGTGGTCACTGCAGCAGCAGGTGAATCCACTTTGTCCAAAAGGGATCTATTCCATTCAATTGCAAATGATCTAGATAAGACAGAGAACTGCAGCACGGGGACATAGCCGAGTTGGTCAGGTTGAGTGGTGATGAGTTTGCTATTTGGATGAATAAAGAAAGTCAAAAGTGTGAAAGATAAAAAACAAAAGGAGGAAGTGTGAAAAGTGAATGGGCCAAATTGAGGTGCATATGAAGACGTATGCTTTCTTCCAATTCATTAAATCGGGCTAATATGAATCAGGTGAATTGAGTTCTGCTTTTGGAAACTGGGTTAAGAAGGGGTGCACCGTTCCTGGAGGTACTGCAATACCAGGTCAATGCGTGGAGTGGACAGAGCAAGCTCTTTTTCCATCTCCCTGTTCTAAAAATCCATTTAATATATGGTCCCCAGATAGGGGACGTATCAGATATTAAACTGATAAGAACAGATACTACACTTGATCTTAGCCAAAAGGCCGAGAAGCGATAACCAGAATTGGTTTGGGCCTCGAGTGGCACCCTGGCCTATGCCGGACACATCTTAGGGAGAGAGAGCGAGAGGGAGACAAACCCACGCCTACACAAGACATTTTGTCACCCAAGCCAACCCTTGAAAAGGCTGCTTTGCAGAGCCAAAACAAGAAGAATGGTGCGTTTTGCAGCCGCCGCCCACTGCAATGAATCTGAATAACTCCTCCTTTAGGGCGCAAGCAACTCCCCTCCCCCTTGCAGTCTTTCCAATTCACGATACAAAAAGACGGACAGGACAGGTTGCCTGACTTTCCGTCACTGCCACCCTTTGCCATCCTTACCCGTAGAAAGCCCTTTCATCATCCCCAAACCCTAATCTTTTCCCTTTCCTTCCCAGCCCCCAAACCCTGCCCTCTGTACCTTTCTCACCACCCGCTTCCCTTCTCCTGTCATCCCCCTACCACCCGGGAAAAAAAGAGATTGCCCCCTCCTTCCACTAGCCCACCCTCCCACCCAAAGAACAACTTCTTCTGCGCAGCTTGTTTTCTAGGCAGCAGCGCTATTGTGATGTCATCGGGGGGCATTGTGACAAGCCGCCAGTGTTCCGTCTCTTCATGTTGTGCACAGTTCAAACGGAAAATACATCAACAGGCAGACTACAGAAAAGCTTACTATCAAAGGTTAGAGGGGGGCTTTCTCAGAGGGCTTTTTACAGTTTTTCTATTCCCAATTAGCCGTTTAAGTGTACTTATTGAAAGTAGTAATTCTTTCATAGGCCGCCCTTTCTTAGTATTTGACGTTCCTTATATTGCGGTATGAGGCTTCGCAGTAGGTTGCAAACATTCATCACCCATGACTGTCCCCAATTGAGCTCAGAAGCTCAATGTCTATCATGACCTCTCTTTTAGAATGTCCAAGAGCAAGCAAACTATTCCTCCAGGAGAGGGCGCCAACAGACTACTAAAGAGATCATCATTACTCAAAGAAAACCCCAAAAACCAATGCATGATAGGAATAAACAGGTAACTTTCTTTGGAGTGGAAGCGGAGAGATCGCACCAGATGCCAATTCTAGATGTTATCACACCTGTGGTCACTGCAGCAGCAGGTGAATCCACTTTGTCCAAAAGGGATCTATTCCATTCAATTGCAAATGATCTAGATAAGACAGAGAACTGCAGCACGGGGACATAGCCGAGTTGGTCAGGTTGAGTGGTGATGAGTTTGCTATTTGGATGAATAAAGAAAGTCAAAAGTGTGAAAGATAAAAAACAAAAGGAGGAAGTGTGAAAAGTGAATGGGCCAAATTGAGGTGCATATGAAGACGTATGCTTTCTTCCAATTCATTAAATCGGGCTAATATGAATCAGGTGAATTGAGTTCTGCTTTTGGAAACTGGGTTAAGAAGGGGTGCACCGTTCCTGGAGGTACTGCAATACCAGGTCAATGCGTGGAGTGGACAGAGCAAGCTCTTTTTCCATCTCCCTGTTCTAAAAATCCATTTAATATATGGTCCCCAGATAGGGGACGTATCAGATATTAAACTGATAAGAACAGATACTACACTTGATCTTAGCCAAAAGGCCGAGAAGCGATAACCAGAATTGGTTTGGGCCTCGAGTGGCACCCTGGCCTATGCCGGACACATCTTAGGGAGAGAGAGCGAGAGGGAGACAAACCCACGCCTACACAAGACATTTTGTCACCCAAGCCAACCCTTGAAAAGGCTGCTTTGCAGAGCCAAAACAAGAAGAATGGTGCGTTTTGCAGCCGCCGCCCACTGCAATGAATCTGAATAACTCCTCCTTTAGGGCGCAAGCAACTCCCCTCCCCCTTGCAGTCTTTCCAATTCACGATACAAAAAGACGGACAGGACAGGTTGCCTGACTTTCCGTCACTGCCACCCTTTGCCATCCTTACCCGTAGAAAGCCCTTTCATCATCCCCAAACCCTAATCTTTTCCCTTTCCTTCCCAGCCCCCAAACCCTGCCCTCTGTACCTTTCTCACCACCCGCTTCCCTTCTCCTGTCATCCCCCTACCACCCGGGAAAAAAAGAGATTGCCCCCTCCTTCCACTAGCCCACCCTCCCACCCAAAGAACAACTTCTTCTGCGCAGCTTGTTTTCTAGGCAGCAGCGCTATTGTGATGTCATCGGGGGGCATTGTGACAAGCCGCCAGTGTTCCGTCTCTTCATGTTGTGCACAGTTCAAACGGAAAATACATCAACAGGCAGACTACAGAAAAGCTTACTATCAAAGGTTAGAGGGGGGCTTTCTCAGAGGGCTTTTTACAGTTTTTCTATTCCCAATTAGCCGTTTAAGTGTACTTATTGAAAGTAGTAATTCTTTCATAGGCCGCCCTTTCTTAGTATTTGACGTTCCTTATATTGCGGTATGAGGCTTCGCAGTAGGTTGCAAACATTCATCACCCATGACTGTCCCCAATTGAGCTCAGAAGCTCAATGTCTATCATGACCTCTCTTTTAGAATGTCCAAGAGCAAGCAAACTATTCCTCCAGGAGAGGGCGCCAACAGACTACTAAAGAGATCATCATTACTCAAAGAAAACCCCAAAAACCAATGCATGATAGGAATAAACAGGTAACTTTCTTTGGAGTGGAAGCGGAGAGATCGCACCAGATGCCAATTCTAGATGTTATCACACCTGTGGTCACTGCAGCAGCAGGTGAATCCACTTTGTCCAAAAGGGATCTATTCCATTCAATTGCAAATGATCTAGATAAGACAGAGAACTGCAGCACGGGGACATAGCCGAGTTGGTCAGGTTGAGTGGTGATGAGTTTGCTATTTGGATGAATAAAGAAAGTCAAAAGTGTGAAAGATAAAAAACAAAAGGAGGAAGTGTGAAAAGTGAATGGGCCAAATTGAGGTGCATATGAAGACGTATGCTTTCTTCCAATTCATTAAATCGGGCTAATATGAATCAGGTGAATTGAGTTCTGCTTTTGGAAACTGGGTTAAGAAGGGGTGCACCGTTCCTGGAGGTACTGCAATACCAGGTCAATGCGTGGAGTGGACAGAGCAAGCTCTTTTTCCATCTCCCTGTTCTAAAAATCCATTTAATATATGGTCCCCAGATAGGGGACGTATCAGATATTAAACTGATAAGAACAGATACTACACTTGATCTTAGCCAAAAGGCCGAGAAGCGATAACCAGAATTGGTTTGGGCCTCGAGTGGCACCCTGGCCTATGCCGGACACATCTTAGGGAGAGAGAGCGAGAGGGAGACAAACCCACGCCTACACAAGACATTTTGTCACCCAAGCCAACCCTTGAAAAGGCTGCTTTGCAGAGCCAAAACAAGAAGAATGGTGCGTTTTGCAGCCGCCGCCCACTGCAATGAATCTGAATAACTCCTCCTTTAGGGCGCAAGCAACTCCCCTCCCCCTTGCAGTCTTTCCAATTCACGATACAAAAAGACGGACAGGACAGGTTGCCTGACTTTCCGTCACTGCCACCCTTTGCCATCCTTACCCGTAGAAAGCCCTTTCATCATCCCCAAACCCTAATCTTTTCCCTTTCCTTCCCAGCCCCCAAACCCTGCCCTCTGTACCTTTCTCACCACCCGCTTCCCTTCTCCTGTCATCCCCCTACCACCCGGGAAAAAAAGAGATTGCCCCCTCCTTCCACTAGCCCACCCTCCCACCCAAAGAACAACTTCTTCTGCGCAGCTTGTTTTCTAGGCAGCAGCGCTATTGTGATGTCATCGGGGGGCATTGTGACAAGCCGCCAGTGTTCCGTCTCTTCATGTTGTGCACAGTTCAAACGGAAAATACATCAACAGGCAGACTACAGAAAAGCTTACTATCAAAGGTTAGAGGGGGGCTTTCTCAGAGGGCTTTTTACAGTTTTTCTATTCCCAATTAGCCGTTTAAGTGTACTTATTGAAAGTAGTAATTCTTTCATAGGCCGCCCTTTCTTAGTATTTGACGTTCCTTATATTGCGGTATGAGGCTTCGCAGTAGGTTGCAAACATTCATCACCCATGACTGTCCCCAATTGAGCTCAGAAGCTCAATGTCTATCATGACCTCTCTTTTAGAATGTCCAAGAGCAAGCAAACTATTCCTCCAGGAGAGGGCGCCAACAGACTACTAAAGAGATCATCATTACTCAAAGAAAACCCCAAAAACCAATGCATGATAGGAATAAACAGGTAACTTTCTTTGGAGTGGAAGCGGAGAGATCGCACCAGATGCCAATTCTAGATGTTATCACACCTGTGGTCACTGCAGCAGCAGGTGAATCCACTTTGTCCAAAAGGGATCTATTCCATTCAATTGCAAATGATCTAGATAAGACAGAGAACTGCAGCACGGGGACATAGCCGAGTTGGTCAGGTTGAGTGGTGATGAGTTTGCTATTTGGATGAATAAAGAAAGTCAAAAGTGTGAAAGATAAAAAACAAAAGGAGGAAGTGTGAAAAGTGAATGGGCCAAATTGAGGTGCATATGAAGACGTATGCTTTCTTCCAATTCATTAAATCGGGCTAATATGAATCAGGTGAATTGAGTTCTGCTTTTGGAAACTGGGTTAAGAAGGGGTGCACCGTTCCTGGAGGTACTGCAATACCAGGTCAATGCGTGGAGTGGACAGAGCAAGCTCTTTTTCCATCTCCCTGTTCTAAAAATCCATTTAATATATGGTCCCCAGATAGGGGACGTATCAGATATTAAACTGATAAGAACAGATACTACACTTGATCTTAGCCAAAAGGCCGAGAAGCGATAACCAGAATTGGTTTGGGCCTCGAGTGGCACCCTGGCCTATGCCGGACACATCTTAGGGAGAGAGAGCGAGAGGGAGACAAACCCACGCCTACACAAGACATTTTGTCACCCAAGCCAACCCTTGAAAAGGCTGCTTTGCAGAGCCAAAACAAGAAGAATGGTGCGTTTTGCAGCCGCCGCCCACTGCAATGAATCTGAATAACTCCTCCTTTAGGGCGCAAGCAACTCCCCTCCCCCTTGCAGTCTTTCCAATTCACGATACAAAAAGACGGACAGGACAGGTTGCCTGACTTTCCGTCACTGCCACCCTTTGCCATCCTTACCCGTAGAAAGCCCTTTCATCATCCCCAAACCCTAATCTTTTCCCTTTCCTTCCCAGCCCCCAAACCCTGCCCTCTGTACCTTTCTCACCACCCGCTTCCCTTCTCCTGTCATCCCCCTACCACCCGGGAAAAAAAGAGATTGCCCCCTCCTTCCACTAGCCCACCCTCCCACCCAAAGAACAACTTCTTCTGCGCAGCTTGTTTTCTAGGCAGCAGCGCTATTGTGATGTCATCGGGGGGCATTGTGACAAGCCGCCAGTGTTCCGTCTCTTCATGTTGTGCACAGTTCAAACGGAAAATACATCAACAGGCAGACTACAGAAAAGCTTACTATCAAAGGTTAGAGGGGGGCTTTCTCAGAGGGCTTTTTACAGTTTTTCTATTCCCAATTAGCCGTTTAAGTGTACTTATTGAAAGTAGTAATTCTTTCATAGGCCGCCCTTTCTTAGTATTTGACGTTCCTTATATTGCGGTATGAGGCTTCGCAGTAGGTTGCAAACATTCATCACCCATGACTGTCCCCAATTGAGCTCAGAAGCTCAATGTCTATCATGACCTCTCTTTTAGAATGTCCAAGAGCAAGCAAACTATTCCTCCAGGAGAGGGCGCCAACAGACTACTAAAGAGATCATCATTACTCAAAGAAAACCCCAAAAACCAATGCATGATAGGAATAAACAGGTAACTTTCTTTGGAGTGGAAGCGGAGAGATCGCACCAGATGCCAATTCTAGATGTTATCACACCTGTGGTCACTGCAGCAGCAGGTGAATCCACTTTGTCCAAAAGGGATCTATTCCATTCAATTGCAAATGATCTAGATAAGACAGAGAACTGCAGCACGGGGACATAGCCGAGTTGGTCAGGTTGAGTGGTGATGAGTTTGCTATTTGGATGAATAAAGAAAGTCAAAAGTGTGAAAGATAAAAAACAAAAGGATGAAGTGTGAAAAGTGAATGGGCCAAATTGAGGTGCATATGAAGACGTATGCTTTCTTCCAATTCATTAAATCGGGCTAATATGAATCAGGTGAATTGAGTTCTGCTTTTGGAAACTGGGTTAAGAAGGGGTGCACCGTTCCTGGAGGTACTGCAATACCAGGTCAATGCGTGGAGTGGACAGAGCAAGCTCTTTTTCCATCTCCCTGTTCTAAAAATCCATTTAATATATGGTCCCCAGATAGGGGACGTATCAGATATTAAACTGATAAGAACAGATACTACACTTGATCTTAGCCAAAAGGCCGAGAAGCGATAACCAGAATTGGTTTGGGCCTCGAGTGGCACCCTGGCCTATGCCGGACACATCTTAGGGAGAGAGAGCGAGAGGGAGACAAACCCACGCCTACACAAGACATTTTGTCACCCAAGCCAACCCTTGAAAAGGCTGCTTTGCAGAGCCAAAACAAGAAGAATGGTGCGTTTTGCAGCCGCCGCCCACTGCAATGAATCTGAATAACTCCTCCTTTAGGGCGCAAGCAACTCCCCTCCCCCTTGCAGTCTTTCCAATTCACGATACAAAAAGACGGACAGGACAGGTTGCCTGACTTTCCGTCACTGCCACCCTTTGCCATCCTTACCCGTAGAAAGCCCTTTCATCATCCCCAAACCCTAATCTTTTCCCTTTCCTTCCCAGCCCCCAAACCCTGCCCTCTGTACCTTTCTCACCACCCGCTTCCCTTCTCCTGTCATCCCCCTACCACCCGGGAAAAAAAGAGATTGCCCCCTCCTTCCACTAGCCCACCCTCCCACCCAAAGAACAACTTCTTCTGCGCAGCTTGTTTTCTAGGCAGCAGCGCTATTGTGATGTCATCGGGGGGCATTGTGACAAGCCGCCAGTGTTCCGTCTCTTCATGTTGTGCACAGTTCAAACGGAAAATACATCAACAGGCAGACTACAGAAAAGCTTACTATCAAAGGTTAGAGGGGGGCTTTCTCAGAGGGCTTTTTACAGTTTTTCTATTCCCAATTAGCCGTTTAAGTGTACTTATTGAAAGTAGTAATTCTTTCATAGGCCGCCCTTTCTTAGTATTTGACGTTCCTTATATTGCGGTATGAGGCTTCGCAGTAGGTTGCAAACATTCATCACCCATGACTGTCCCCAATTGAGCTCAGAAGCTCAATGTCTATCATGACCTCTCTTTTAGAATGTCCAAGAGCAAGCAAACTATTCCTCCAGGAGAGGGCGCCAACAGACTACTAAAGAGATCATCATTACTCAAAGAAAACCCCAAAAACCAATGCATGATAGGAATAAACAGGTAACTTTCTTTGGAGTGGAAGCGGAGAGATCGCACCAGATGCCAATTCTAGATGTTATCACACCTGTGGTCACTGCAGCAGCAGGTGAATCCACTTTGTCCAAAAGGGATCTATTCCATTCAATTGCAAATGATCTAGATAAGACAGAGAACTGCAGCACGGGGACATAGCCGAGTTGGTCAGGTTGAGTGGTGATGAGTTTGCTATTTGGATGAATAAAGAAAGTCAAAAGTGTGAAAGATAAAAAACAAAAGGAGGAAGTGTGAAAAGTGAATGGGCCAAATTGAGGTGCATATGAAGACGTATGCTTTCTTCCAATTCATTAAATCGGGCTAATATGAATCAGGTGAATTGAGTTCTGCTTTTGGAAACTGGGTTAAGAAGGGGTGCACCGTTCCTGGAGGTACTGCAATACCAGGTCAATGCGTGGAGTGGACAGAGCAAGCTCTTTTTCCATCTCCCTGTTCTAAAAATCCATTTAATATATGGTCCCCAGATAGGGGACGTATCAGATATTAAACTGATAAGAACAGATACTACACTTGATCTTAGCCAAAAGGCCGAGAAGCGATAACCAGAATTGGTTTGGGCCTCGAGTGGCACCCTGGCCTATGCCGGACACATCTTAGGGAGAGAGAGCGAGAGGGAGACAAACCCACGCCTACACAAGACATTTTGTCACCCAAGCCAACCCTTGAAAAGGCTGCTTTGCAGAGCCAAAACAAGAAGAATGGTGCGTTTTGCAGCCGCCGCCCACTGCAATGAATCTGAATAACTCCTCCTTTAGGGCGCAAGCAACTCCCCTCCCCCTTGCAGTCTTTCCAATTCACGATACAAAAAGACGGACAGGACAGGTTGCCTGACTTTCCGTCACTGCCACCCTTTGCCATCCTTACCCGTAGAAAGCCCTTTCATCATCCCCAAACCCTAATCTTTTCCCTTTCCTTCCCAGCCCCCAAACCCTGCCCTCTGTACCTTTCTCACCACCCGCTTCCCTTCTCCTGTCATCCCCCTACCACCCGGGAAAAAAAGAGATTGCCCCCTCCTTCCACTAGCCCACCCTCCCACCCAAAGAACAACTTCTTCTGCGCAGCTTGTTTTCTAGGCAGCAGCGCTATTGTGATGTCATCGGGGGGCATTGTGACAAGCCGCCAGTGTTCCGTCTCTTCATGTTGTGCACAGTTCAAACGGAAAATACATCAACAGGCAGACTACAGAAAAGCTTACTATCAAAGGTTAGAGGGGGGCTTTCTCAGAGGGCTTTTTACAGTTTTTCTATTC
>NW_027444367.1:0-24155 GCF_048569485.1 Anomaloglossus baeobatrachus | reverse complement strand
GGTTTGGGGATGATGAAAGGGCTTTCTACGGGTAAGGATGGCAAAGGGTGGCAGTGACGGAAAGTCAGGCAACCTGTCCTGTCCGTCTTTTTGTATCGTGAATTGGAAAGACTGCAAGGGGGAGGGGAGTTGCTTGCGCCCTAAAGGAGGAGTTATTCAGATTCATTGCAGTGGGCGGCGGCTGCAAAACGCACCATTCTTCTTGTTTTGGCTCTGCAAAGCAGCCTTTTCAAGGGTTGGCTTGGGTGACAAAATGTCTTGTGTAGGCGTGGGTTTGTCTCCCTCTCGCTCTCTCTCCCTAAGATGTGTCCGGCATAGGCCAGGGTGCCACTCGAGGCCCAAACCAATTCTGGTTATCGCTTCTCGGCCTTTTGGCTAAGATCAAGTGTAGTATCTGTTCTTATCAGTTTAATATCTGATACGTCCCCTATCTGGGGACCATATATTAAATGGATTTTTAGAACAGGGAGATGGAAAAAGAGCTTGCTCTGTCCACTCCACGCATTGACCTGGTATTGCAGTACCTCCAGGAACGGTGCACCCCTTCTTAACCCAGTTTCCAAAAGCAGAACTCAATTCACCTGATTCATATTAGCCCGATTTAATGAATTGGAAGAAAGCATACGTCTTCATATGCACCTCAATTTGGCCCATTCACTTTTCACACTTCCTCCTTTTGTTTTTTATCTTTCACACTTTTGACTTTCTTTATTCATCCAAATAGCAAACTCATCACCACTCAACCTGACCAACTCGGCTATGTCCCCGTGCTGCAGTTCTCTGTCTTATCTAGATCATTTGCAATTGAATGGAATAGATCCCTTTTGGACAAAGTGGATTCACCTGCTGCTGCAGTGACCACAGGTGTGATAACATCTAGAATTGGCATCTGGTGCGATCTCTCCGCTTCCACTCCAAAGAAAGTTACCTGTTTATTCCTATCATGCATTGGTTTTTGGGGTTTTCTTTGAGTAATGATGATCTCTTTAGTAGTCTGTTGGCGCCCTCTCCTGGAGGAATAGTTTGCTTGCTCTTGGACATTCTAAAAGAGAGGTCATGATAGACATTGAGCTTCTGAGCTCAATTGGGGAAAGTCATGGGTGATGAATGTTTGCAACCTACTGCGAAGCCTCATACCGCAATATAAGGAACGTCAAATACTAAGAAAGGGCGGCCTATGAAAGAATTACTACTTTCAATAAGTACACTTAAACGGCTAATTGGGAATAGAAAAACTGTAAAAAGCCCTCTGAGAAAGCCCCCCTCTAACCTTTGATAGTAAGCTTTTCTGTAGTCTGCCTGTTGATGTATTTTCCGTTTGAACTGTGCACAACATGAAGAGACGGAACACTGGCGGCTTGTCACAATGCCCCCCGATGACATCACAATAGCGCTGCTGCCTAGAAAACAAGCTGCGCAGAAGAAGTTGTTCTTTGGGTGGGAGGGTGGGCTAGTGGAAGGAGGGGGCAATCTCTTTTTTTCCCGGGTGGTAGGGGGATGACAGGAGAAGGGAAGCGGGTGGTGAGAAAGGTACAGAGGGCAGGGTTTGGGGGCTGGGAAGGAAAGGGAAAAGATTAGGGTTTGGGGATGATGAAAGGGCTTTCTACGGGTAAGGATGGCAAAGGGTGGCAGTGACGGAAAGTCAGGCAACCTGTCCTGTCCGTCTTTTTGTATCGTGAATTGGAAAGACTGCAAGGGGGAGGGGAGTTGCTTGCGCCCTAAAGGAGGAGTTATTCAGATTCATTGCAGTGGGCGGCGGCTGCAAAACGCACCATTCTTCTTGTTTTGGCTCTGCAAAGCAGCCTTTTCAAGGGTTGGCTTGGGTGACAAAATGTCTTGTGTAGGCGTGGGTTTGTCTCCCTCTCGCTCTCTCTCCCTAAGATGTGTCCGGCATAGGCCAGGGTGCCACTCGAGGCCCAAACCAATTCTGGTTATCGCTTCTCGGCCTTTTGGCTAAGATCAAGTGTAGTATCTGTTCTTATCAGTTTAATATCTGATACGTCCCCTATCTGGGGACCATATATTAAATGGATTTTTAGAACAGGGAGATGGAAAAAGAGCTTGCTCTGTCCACTCCACGCATTGACCTGGTATTGCAGTACCTCCAGGAACGGTGCACCCCTTCTTAACCCAGTTTCCAAAAGCAGAACTCAATTCACCTGATTCATATTAGCCCGATTTAATGAATTGGAAGAAAGCATACGTCTTCATATGCACCTCAATTTGGCCCATTCACTTTTCACACTTCCTCCTTTTGTTTTTTATCTTTCACACTTTTGACTTTCTTTATTCATCCAAATAGCAAACTCATCACCACTCAACCTGACCAACTCGGCTATGTCCCCGTGCTGCAGTTCTCTGTCTTATCTAGATCATTTGCAATTGAATGGAATAGATCCCTTTTGGACAAAGTGGATTCACCTGCTGCTGCAGTGACCACAGGTGTGATAACATCTAGAATTGGCATCTGGTGCGATCTCTCCGCTTCCACTCCAAAGAAAGTTACCTGTTTATTCCTATCATGCATTGGTTTTTGGGGTTTTCTTTGAGTAATGATGATCTCTTTAGTAGTCTGTTGGCGCCCTCTCCTGGAGGAATAGTTTGCTTGCTCTTGGACATTCTAAAAGAGAGGTCATGATAGACATTGAGCTTCTGAGCTCAATTGGGGAAAGTCATGGGTGATGAATGTTTGCAACCTACTGCGAAGCCTCATACCGCAATATAAGGAACGTCAAATACTAAGAAAGGGCGGCCTATGAAAGAATTACTACTTTCAATAAGTACACTTAAACGGCTAATTGGGAATAGAAAAACTGTAAAAAGCCCTCTGAGAAAGCCCCCCTCTAACCTTTGATAGTAAGCTTTTCTGTAGTCTGCCTGTTGATGTATTTTCCGTTTGAACTGTGCACAACATGAAGAGACGGAACACTGGCGGCTTGTCACAATGCCCCCCGATGACATCACAATAGCGCTGCTGCCTAGAAAACAAGCTGCGCAGAAGAAGTTGTTCTTTGGGTGGGAGGGTGGGCTAGTGGAAGGAGGGGGCAATCTCTTTTTTTCCCGGGTGGTAGGGGGATGACAGGAGAAGGGAAGCGGGTGGTGAGAAAGGTACAGAGGGCAGGGTTTGGGGGCTGGGAAGGAAAGGGAAAAGATTAGGGTTTGGGGATGATGAAAGGGCTTTCTACGGGTAAGGATGGCAAAGGGTGGCAGTGACGGAAAGTCAGGCAACCTGTCCTGTCCGTCTTTTTGTATCGTGAATTGGAAAGACTGCAAGGGGGAGGGGAGTTGCTTGCGCCCTAAAGGAGGAGTTATTCAGATTCATTGCAGTGGGCGGCGGCTGCAAAACGCACCATTCTTCTTGTTTTGGCTCTGCAAAGCAGCCTTTTCAAGGGTTGGCTTGGGTGACAAAATGTCTTGTGTAGGCGTGGGTTTGTCTCCCTCTCGCTCTCTCTCCCTAAGATGTGTCCGGCATAGGCCAGGGTGCCACTCGAGGCCCAAACCAATTCTGGTTATCGCTTCTCGGCCTTTTGGCTAAGATCAAGTGTAGTATCTGTTCTTATCAGTTTAATATCTGATACGTCCCCTATCTGGGGACCATATATTAAATGGATTTTTAGAACAGGGAGATGGAAAAAGAGCTTGCTCTGTCCACTCCACGCATTGACCTGGTATTGCAGTACCTCCAGGAACGGTGCACCCCTTCTTAACCCAGTTTCCAAAAGCAGAACTCAATTCACCTGATTCATATTAGCCCGATTTAATGAATTGGAAGAAAGCATACGTCTTCATATGCACCTCAATTTGGCCCATTCACTTTTCACACTTCCTCCTTTTGTTTTTTATCTTTCACACTTTTGACTTTCTTTATTCATCCAAATAGCAAACTCATCACCACTCAACCTGACCAACTCGGCTATGTCCCCGTGCTGCAGTTCTCTGTCTTATCTAGATCATTTGCAATTGAATGGAATAGATCCCTTTTGGACAAAGTGGATTCACCTGCTGCTGCAGTGACCACAGGTGTGATAACATCTAGAATTGGCATCTGGTGCGATCTCTCCGCTTCCACTCCAAAGAAAGTTACCTGTTTATTCCTATCATGCATTGGTTTTTGGGGTTTTCTTTGAGTAATGATGATCTCTTTAGTAGTCTGTTGGCGCCCTCTCCTGGAGGAATAGTTTGCTTGCTCTTGGACATTCTAAAAGAGAGGTCATGATAGACATTGAGCTTCTGAGCTCAATTGGGGAAAGTCATGGGTGATGAATGTTTGCAACCTACTGCGAAGCCTCATACCGCAATATAAGGAACGTCAAATACTAAGAAAGGGCGGCCTATGAAAGAATTACTACTTTCAATAAGTACACTTAAACGGCTAATTGGGAATAGAAAAACTGTAAAAAGCCCTCTGAGAAAGCCCCCCTCTAACCTTTGATAGTAAGCTTTTCTGTAGTCTGCCTGTTGATGTATTTTCCGTTTGAACTGTGCACAACATGAAGAGACGGAACACTGGCGGCTTGTCACAATGCCCCCCGATGACATCACAATAGCGCTGCTGCCTAGAAAACAAGCTGCGCAGAAGAAGTTGTTCTTTGGGTGGGAGGGTGGGCTAGTGGAAGGAGGGGGCAATCTCTTTTTTTCCCGGGTGGTAGGGGGATGACAGGAGAAGGGAAGCGGGTGGTGAGAAAGGTACAGAGGGCAGGGTTTGGGGGCTGGGAAGGAAAGGGAAAAGATTAGGGTTTGGGGATGATGAAAGGGCTTTCTACGGGTAAGGATGGCAAAGGGTGGCAGTGACGGAAAGTCAGGCAACCTGTCCTGTCCGTCTTTTTGTATCGTGAATTGGAAAGACTGCAAGGGGGAGGGGAGTTGCTTGCGCCCTAAAGGAGGAGTTATTCAGATTCATTGCAGTGGGCGGCGGCTGCAAAACGCACCATTCTTCTTGTTTTGGCTCTGCAAAGCAGCCTTTTCAAGGGTTGGCTTGGGTGACAAAATGTCTTGTGTAGGCGTGGGTTTGTCTCCCTCTCGCTCTCTCTCCCTAAGATGTGTCCGGCATAGGCCAGGGTGCCACTCGAGGCCCAAACCAATTCTGGTTATCGCTTCTCGGCCTTTTGGCTAAGATCAAGTGTAGTATCTGTTCTTATCAGTTTAATATCTGATACGTCCCCTATCTGGGGACCATATATTAAATGGATTTTTAGAACAGGGAGATGGAAAAAGAGCTTGCTCTGTCCACTCCACGCATTGACCTGGTATTGCAGTACCTCCAGGAACGGTGCACCCCTTCTTAACCCAGTTTCCAAAAGCAGAACTCAATTCACCTGATTCATATTAGCCCGATTTAATGAATTGGAAGAAAGCATACGTCTTCATATGCACCTCAATTTGGCCCATTCACTTTTCACACTTCCTCCTTTTGTTTTTTATCTTTCACACTTTTGACTTTCTTTATTCATCCAAATAGCAAACTCATCACCACTCAACCTGACCAACTCGGCTATGTCCCCGTGCTGCAGTTCTCTGTCTTATCTAGATCATTTGCAATTGAATGGAATAGATCCCTTTTGGACAAAGTGGATTCACCTGCTGCTGCAGTGACCACAGGTGTGATAACATCTAGAATTGGCATCTGGTGCGATCTCTCCGCTTCCACTCCAAAGAAAGTTACCTGTTTATTCCTATCATGCATTGGTTTTTGGGGTTTTCTTTGAGTAATGATGATCTCTTTAGTAGTCTGTTGGCGCCCTCTCCTGGAGGAATAGTTTGCTTGCTCTTGGACATTCTAAAAGAGAGGTCATGATAGACATTGAGCTTCTGAGCTCAATTGGGGAAAGTCATGGGTGATGAATGTTTGCAACCTACTGCGAAGCCTCATACCGCAATATAAGGAACGTCAAATACTAAGAAAGGGCGGCCTATGAAAGAATTACTACTTTCAATAAGTACACTTAAACGGCTAATTGGGAATAGAAAAACTGTAAAAAGCCCTCTGAGAAAGCCCCCCTCTAACCTTTGATAGTAAGCTTTTCTGTAGTCTGCCTGTTGATGTATTTTCCGTTTGAACTGTGCACAACATGAAGAGACGGAACACTGGCGGCTTGTCACAATGCCCCCCGATGACATCACAATAGCGCTGCTGCCTAGAAAACAAGCTGCGCAGAAGAAGTTGTTCTTTGGGTGGGAGGGTGGGCTAGTGGAAGGAGGGGGCAATCTCTTTTTTTCCCGGGTGGTAGGGGGATGACAGGAGAAGGGAAGCGGGTGGTGAGAAAGGTACAGAGGGCAGGGTTTGGGGGCTGGGAAGGAAAGGGAAAAGATTAGGGTTTGGGGATGATGAAAGGGCTTTCTACGGGTAAGGATGGCAAAGGGTGGCAGTGACGGAAAGTCAGGCAACCTGTCCTGTCCGTCTTTTTGTATCGTGAATTGGAAAGACTGCAAGGGGGAGGGGAGTTGCTTGCGCCCTAAAGGAGGAGTTATTCAGATTCATTGCAGTGGGCGGCGGCTGCAAAACGCACCATTCTTCTTGTTTTGGCTCTGCAAAGCAGCCTTTTCAAGGGTTGGCTTGGGTGACAAAATGTCTTGTGTAGGCGTGGGTTTGTCTCCCTCTCGCTCTCTCTCCCTAAGATGTGTCCGGCATAGGCCAGGGTGCCACTCGAGGCCCAAACCAATTCTGGTTATCGCTTCTCGGCCTTTTGGCTAAGATCAAGTGTAGTATCTGTTCTTATCAGTTTAATATCTGATACGTCCCCTATCTGGGGACCATATATTAAATGGATTTTTAGAACAGGGAGATGGAAAAAGAGCTTGCTCTGTCCACTCCACGCATTGACCTGGTATTGCAGTACCTCCAGGAACGGTGCACCCCTTCTTAACCCAGTTTCCAAAAGCAGAACTCAATTCACCTGATTCATATTAGCCCGATTTAATGAATTGGAAGAAAGCATACGTCTTCATATGCACCTCAATTTGGCCCATTCACTTTTCACACTTCCTCCTTTTGTTTTTTATCTTTCACACTTTTGACTTTCTTTATTCATCCAAATAGCAAACTCATCACCACTCAACCTGACCAACTCGGCTATGTCCCCGTGCTGCAGTTCTCTGTCTTATCTAGATCATTTGCAATTGAATGGAATAGATCCCTTTTGGACAAAGTGGATTCACCTGCTGCTGCAGTGACCACAGGTGTGATAACATCTAGAATTGGCATCTGGTGCGATCTCTCCGCTTCCACTCCAAAGAAAGTTACCTGTTTATTCCTATCATGCATTGGTTTTTGGGGTTTTCTTTGAGTAATGATGATCTCTTTAGTAGTCTGTTGGCGCCCTCTCCTGGAGGAATAGTTTGCTTGCTCTTGGACATTCTAAAAGAGAGGTCATGATAGACATTGAGCTTCTGAGCTCAATTGGGGAAAGTCATGGGTGATGAATGTTTGCAACCTACTGCGAAGCCTCATACCGCAATATAAGGAACGTCAAATACTAAGAAAGGGCGGCCTATGAAAGAATTACTACTTTCAATAAGTACACTTAAACGGCTAATTGGGAATAGAAAAACTGTAAAAAGCCCTCTGAGAAAGCCCCCCTCTAACCTTTGATAGTAAGCTTTTCTGTAGTCTGCCTGTTGATGTATTTTCCGTTTGAACTGTGCACAACATGAAGAGACGGAACACTGGCGGCTTGTCACAATGCCCCCCGATGACATCACAATAGCGCTGCTGCCTAGAAAACAAGCTGCGCAGAAGAAGTTGTTCTTTGGGTGGGAGGGTGGGCTAGTGGAAGGAGGGGGCAATCTCTTTTTTTCCCGGGTGGTAGGGGGATGACAGGAGAAGGGAAGCGGGTGGTGAGAAAGGTACAGAGGGCAGGGTTTGGGGGCTGGGAAGGAAAGGGAAAAGATTAGGGTTTGGGGATGATGAAAGGGCTTTCTACGGGTAAGGATGGCAAAGGGTGGCAGTGACGGAAAGTCAGGCAACCTGTCCTGTCCGTCTTTTTGTATCGTGAATTGGAAAGACTGCAAGGGGGAGGGGAGTTGCTTGCGCCCTAAAGGAGGAGTTATTCAGATTCATTGCAGTGGGCGGCGGCTGCAAAACGCACCATTCTTCTTGTTTTGGCTCTGCAAAGCAGCCTTTTCAAGGGTTGGCTTGGGTGACAAAATGTCTTGTGTAGGCGTGGGTTTGTCTCCCTCTCGCTCTCTCTCCCTAAGATGTGTCCGGCATAGGCCAGGGTGCCACTCGAGGCCCAAACCAATTCTGGTTATCGCTTCTCGGCCTTTTGGCTAAGATCAAGTGTAGTATCTGTTCTTATCAGTTTAATATCTGATACGTCCCCTATCTGGGGACCATATATTAAATGGATTTTTAGAACAGGGAGATGGAAAAAGAGCTTGCTCTGTCCACTCCACGCATTGACCTGGTATTGCAGTACCTCCAGGAACGGTGCACCCCTTCTTAACCCAGTTTCCAAAAGCAGAACTCAATTCACCTGATTCATATTAGCCCGATTTAATGAATTGGAAGAAAGCATACGTCTTCATATGCACCTCAATTTGGCCCATTCACTTTTCACACTTCCTCCTTTTGTTTTTTATCTTTCACACTTTTGACTTTCTTTATTCATCCAAATAGCAAACTCATCACCACTCAACCTGACCAACTCGGCTATGTCCCCGTGCTGCAGTTCTCTGTCTTATCTAGATCATTTGCAATTGAATGGAATAGATCCCTTTTGGACAAAGTGGATTCACCTGCTGCTGCAGTGACCACAGGTGTGATAACATCTAGAATTGGCATCTGGTGCGATCTCTCCGCTTCCACTCCAAAGAAAGTTACCTGTTTATTCCTATCATGCATTGGTTTTTGGGGTTTTCTTTGAGTAATGATGATCTCTTTAGTAGTCTGTTGGCGCCCTCTCCTGGAGGAATAGTTTGCTTGCTCTTGGACATTCTAAAAGAGAGGTCATGATAGACATTGAGCTTCTGAGCTCAATTGGGGAAAGTCATGGGTGATGAATGTTTGCAACCTACTGCGAAGCCTCATACCGCAATATAAGGAACGTCAAATACTAAGAAAGGGCGGCCTATGAAAGAATTACTACTTTCAATAAGTACACTTAAACGGCTAATTGGGAATAGAAAAACTGTAAAAAGCCCTCTGAGAAAGCCCCCCTCTAACCTTTGATAGTAAGCTTTTCTGTAGTCTGCCTGTTGATGTATTTTCCGTTTGAACTGTGCACAACATGAAGAGACGGAACACTGGCGGCTTGTCACAATGCCCCCCGATGACATCACAATAGCGCTGCTGCCTAGAAAACAAGCTGCGCAGAAGAAGTTGTTCTTTGGGTGGGAGGGTGGGCTAGTGGAAGGAGGGGGCAATCTCTTTTTTTCCCGGGTGGTAGGGGGATGACAGGAGAAGGGAAGCGGGTGGTGAGAAAGGTACAGAGGGCAGGGTTTGGGGGCTGGGAAGGAAAGGGAAAAGATTAGGGTTTGGGGATGATGAAAGGGCTTTCTACGGGTAAGGATGGCAAAGGGTGGCAGTGACGGAAAGTCAGGCAACCTGTCCTGTCCGTCTTTTTGTATCGTGAATTGGAAAGACTGCAAGGGGGAGGGGAGTTGCTTGCGCCCTAAAGGAGGAGTTATTCAGATTCATTGCAGTGGGCGGCGGCTGCAAAACGCACCATTCTTCTTGTTTTGGCTCTGCAAAGCAGCCTTTTCAAGGGTTGGCTTGGGTGACAAAATGTCTTGTGTAGGCGTGGGTTTGTCTCCCTCTCGCTCTCTCTCCCTAAGATGTGTCCGGCATAGGCCAGGGTGCCACTCGAGGCCCAAACCAATTCTGGTTATCGCTTCTCGGCCTTTTGGCTAAGATCAAGTGTAGTATCTGTTCTTATCAGTTTAATATCTGATACGTCCCCTATCTGGGGACCATATATTAAATGGATTTTTAGAACAGGGAGATGGAAAAAGAGCTTGCTCTGTCCACTCCACGCATTGACCTGGTATTGCAGTACCTCCAGGAACGGTGCACCCCTTCTTAACCCAGTTTCCAAAAGCAGAACTCAATTCACCTGATTCATATTAGCCCGATTTAATGAATTGGAAGAAAGCATACGTCTTCATATGCACCTCAATTTGGCCCATTCACTTTTCACACTTCCTCCTTTTGTTTTTTATCTTTCACACTTTTGACTTTCTTTATTCATCCAAATAGCAAACTCATCACCACTCAACCTGACCAACTCGGCTATGTCCCCGTGCTGCAGTTCTCTGTCTTATCTAGATCATTTGCAATTGAATGGAATAGATCCCTTTTGGACAAAGTGGATTCACCTGCTGCTGCAGTGACCACAGGTGTGATAACATCTAGAATTGGCATCTGGTGCGATCTCTCCGCTTCCACTCCAAAGAAAGTTACCTGTTTATTCCTATCATGCATTGGTTTTTGGGGTTTTCTTTGAGTAATGATGATCTCTTTAGTAGTCTGTTGGCGCCCTCTCCTGGAGGAATAGTTTGCTTGCTCTTGGACATTCTAAAAGAGAGGTCATGATAGACATTGAGCTTCTGAGCTCAATTGGGGAAAGTCATGGGTGATGAATGTTTGCAACCTACTGCGAAGCCTCATACCGCAATATAAGGAACGTCAAATACTAAGAAAGGGCGGCCTATGAAAGAATTACTACTTTCAATAAGTACACTTAAACGGCTAATTGGGAATAGAAAAACTGTAAAAAGCCCTCTGAGAAAGCCCCCCTCTAACCTTTGATAGTAAGCTTTTCTGTAGTCTGCCTGTTGATGTATTTTCCGTTTGAACTGTGCACAACATGAAGAGACGGAACACTGGCGGCTTGTCACAATGCCCCCCGATGACATCACAATAGCGCTGCTGCCTAGAAAACAAGCTGCGCAGAAGAAGTTGTTCTTTGGGTGGGAGGGTGGGCTAGTGGAAGGAGGGGGCAATCTCTTTTTTTCCCGGGTGGTAGGGGGATGACAGGAGAAGGGAAGCGGGTGGTGAGAAAGGTACAGAGGGCAGGGTTTGGGGGCTGGGAAGGAAAGGGAAAAGATTAGGGTTTGGGGATGATGAAAGGGCTTTCTACGGGTAAGGATGGCAAAGGGTGGCAGTGACGGAAAGTCAGGCAACCTGTCCTGTCCGTCTTTTTGTATCGTGAATTGGAAAGACTGCAAGGGGGAGGGGAGTTGCTTGCGCCCTAAAGGAGGAGTTATTCAGATTCATTGCAGTGGGCGGCGGCTGCAAAACGCACCATTCTTCTTGTTTTGGCTCTGCAAAGCAGCCTTTTCAAGGGTTGGCTTGGGTGACAAAATGTCTTGTGTAGGCGTGGGTTTGTCTCCCTCTCGCTCTCTCTCCCTAAGATGTGTCCGGCATAGGCCAGGGTGCCACTCGAGGCCCAAACCAATTCTGGTTATCGCTTCTCGGCCTTTTGGCTAAGATCAAGTGTAGTATCTGTTCTTATCAGTTTAATATCTGATACGTCCCCTATCTGGGGACCATATATTAAATGGATTTTTAGAACAGGGAGATGGAAAAAGAGCTTGCTCTGTCCACTCCACGCATTGACCTGGTATTGCAGTACCTCCAGGAACGGTGCACCCCTTCTTAACCCAGTTTCCAAAAGCAGAACTCAATTCACCTGATTCATATTAGCCCGATTTAATGAATTGGAAGAAAGCATACGTCTTCATATGCACCTCAATTTGGCCCATTCACTTTTCACACTTCCTCCTTTTGTTTTTTATCTTTCACACTTTTGACTTTCTTTATTCATCCAAATAGCAAACTCATCACCACTCAACCTGACCAACTCGGCTATGTCCCCGTGCTGCAGTTCTCTGTCTTATCTAGATCATTTGCAATTGAATGGAATAGATCCCTTTTGGACAAAGTGGATTCACCTGCTGCTGCAGTGACCACAGGTGTGATAACATCTAGAATTGGCATCTGGTGCGATCTCTCCGCTTCCACTCCAAAGAAAGTTACCTGTTTATTCCTATCATGCATTGGTTTTTGGGGTTTTCTTTGAGTAATGATGATCTCTTTAGTAGTCTGTTGGCGCCCTCTCCTGGAGGAATAGTTTGCTTGCTCTTGGACATTCTAAAAGAGAGGTCATGATAGACATTGAGCTTCTGAGCTCAATTGGGGAAAGTCATGGGTGATGAATGTTTGCAACCTACTGCGAAGCCTCATACCGCAATATAAGGAACGTCAAATACTAAGAAAGGGCGGCCTATGAAAGAATTACTACTTTCAATAAGTACACTTAAACGGCTAATTGGGAATAGAAAAACTGTAAAAAGCCCTCTGAGAAAGCCCCCCTCTAACCTTTGATAGTAAGCTTTTCTGTAGTCTGCCTGTTGATGTATTTTCCGTTTGAACTGTGCACAACATGAAGAGACGGAACACTGGCGGCTTGTCACAATGCCCCCCGATGACATCACAATAGCGCTGCTGCCTAGAAAACAAGCTGCGCAGAAGAAGTTGTTCTTTGGGTGGGAGGGTGGGCTAGTGGAAGGAGGGGGCAATCTCTTTTTTTCCCGGGTGGTAGGGGGATGACAGGAGAAGGGAAGCGGGTGGTGAGAAAGGTACAGAGGGCAGGGTTTGGGGGCTGGGAAGGAAAGGGAAAAGATTAGGGTTTGGGGATGATGAAAGGGCTTTCTACGGGTAAGGATGGCAAAGGGTGGCAGTGACGGAAAGTCAGGCAACCTGTCCTGTCCGTCTTTTTGTATCGTGAATTGGAAAGACTGCAAGGGGGAGGGGAGTTGCTTGCGCCCTAAAGGAGGAGTTATTCAGATTCATTGCAGTGGGCGGCGGCTGCAAAACGCACCATTCTTCTTGTTTTGGCTCTGCAAAGCAGCCTTTTCAAGGGTTGGCTTGGGTGACAAAATGTCTTGTGTAGGCGTGGGTTTGTCTCCCTCTCGCTCTCTCTCCCTAAGATGTGTCCGGCATAGGCCAGGGTGCCACTCGAGGCCCAAACCAATTCTGGTTATCGCTTCTCGGCCTTTTGGCTAAGATCAAGTGTAGTATCTGTTCTTATCAGTTTAATATCTGATACGTCCCCTATCTGGGGACCATATATTAAATGGATTTTTAGAACAGGGAGATGGAAAAAGAGCTTGCTCTGTCCACTCCACGCATTGACCTGGTATTGCAGTACCTCCAGGAACGGTGCACCCCTTCTTAACCCAGTTTCCAAAAGCAGAACTCAATTCACCTGATTCATATTAGCCCGATTTAATGAATTGGAAGAAAGCATACGTCTTCATATGCACCTCAATTTGGCCCATTCACTTTTCACACTTCCTCCTTTTGTTTTTTATCTTTCACACTTTTGACTTTCTTTATTCATCCAAATAGCAAACTCATCACCACTCAACCTGACCAACTCGGCTATGTCCCCGTGCTGCAGTTCTCTGTCTTATCTAGATCATTTGCAATTGAATGGAATAGATCCCTTTTGGACAAAGTGGATTCACCTGCTGCTGCAGTGACCACAGGTGTGATAACATCTAGAATTGGCATCTGGTGCGATCTCTCCGCTTCCACTCCAAAGAAAGTTACCTGTTTATTCCTATCATGCATTGGTTTTTGGGGTTTTCTTTGAGTAATGATGATCTCTTTAGTAGTCTGTTGGCGCCCTCTCCTGGAGGAATAGTTTGCTTGCTCTTGGACATTCTAAAAGAGAGGTCATGATAGACATTGAGCTTCTGAGCTCAATTGGGGAAAGTCATGGGTGATGAATGTTTGCAACCTACTGCGAAGCCTCATACCGCAATATAAGGAACGTCAAATACTAAGAAAGGGCGGCCTATGAAAGAATTACTACTTTCAATAAGTACACTTAAACGGCTAATTGGGAATAGAAAAACTGTAAAAAGCCCTCTGAGAAAGCCCCCCTCTAACCTTTGATAGTAAGCTTTTCTGTAGTCTGCCTGTTGATGTATTTTCCGTTTGAACTGTGCACAACATGAAGAGACGGAACACTGGCGGCTTGTCACAATGCCCCCCGATGACATCACAATAGCGCTGCTGCCTAGAAAACAAGCTGCGCAGAAGAAGTTGTTCTTTGGGTGGGAGGGTGGGCTAGTGGAAGGAGGGGGCAATCTCTTTTTTTCCCGGGTGGTAGGGGGATGACAGGAGAAGGGAAGCGGGTGGTGAGAAAGGTACAGAGGGCAGGGTTTGGGGGCTGGGAAGGAAAGGGAAAAGATTAGGGTTTGGGGATGATGAAAGGGCTTTCTACGGGTAAGGATGGCAAAGGGTGGCAGTGACGGAAAGTCAGGCAACCTGTCCTGTCCGTCTTTTTGTATCGTGAATTGGAAAGACTGCAAGGGGGAGGGGAGTTGCTTGCGCCCTAAAGGAGGAGTTATTCAGATTCATTGCAGTGGGCGGCGGCTGCAAAACGCACCATTCTTCTTGTTTTGGCTCTGCAAAGCAGCCTTTTCAAGGGTTGGCTTGGGTGACAAAATGTCTTGTGTAGGCGTGGGTTTGTCTCCCTCTCGCTCTCTCTCCCTAAGATGTGTCCGGCATAGGCCAGGGTGCCACTCGAGGCCCAAACCAATTCTGGTTATCGCTTCTCGGCCTTTTGGCTAAGATCAAGTGTAGTATCGTTCGAAAAGGTGGTTTAAGGCTCCGGCCACCTTAGTACAATGATGCAATGCACACTGGAAGGTTGCGCTTGTTAGTACTTTGGGAGGATAGTATATCCATCTAGAGGAAACCATGGCCCTACCAGGATCGAGGCTATTAGACTGAGTAAGTGTGGGGGCTATGGTGCAATGTGCCCCAGGATTGACGACCCTGGAGTGAGTCTGAGCTTGCTGGCTTGGGACCCCGGCGAGCCTTGGGCTCTGTAGCACACCGTACCTTGCCTTTTCATACTTTCTGAGCATATTGCTCTATCCCGGCCTTCTGGCTAGGAAGGGAAATTTTTATAATCCCGGTCGGAGGTCTGGTCAGCTTTGGGCTGAGAAACTAACACCCGGTTGGAGGTCCGGGTCAGCTTCGGCTGAGAAACCAACACCCGGTTGGAGGTCTGGGTCAGCTTCGGCTGAGAAACCAACACCCGGTTGGAGGTCCGGTTAGCCTTGGGCTGAGAAACCAACACCGGTTGACGGTCCGGGCAGTTTCGGCTGCGAAACCAACAACTAGTAGCTCTCTACTCCACTTGGGTAAGATGCCTGGGTGGACGCTGGGAGCAACGACAAGGCTCAACCAGGCTTCGGCTTGGGGGAGCACCGAAGATCCCTGACCCTTGCTGTGGCCTTCTGGCTCGGAGGGACGGGGTTGATTTTTGGGGACCCTCTCCTCACGGTGGGGTCCACACGAATCCTAGCCTTTGCACTGTTTTTGGTGTGACTTCGGTCATGCATTTTTTGTGGTGCTTTGGAAAGCTTCATTAAATCAAAAATCTGTTCTTATCAGTTTAATATCTGATACGTCCCCTATCTGGGGACCATATATTAAATGGATTTTTAGAACAGGGAGATGGAAAAAGAGCTTGCTCTGTCCACTCCACGCATTGACCTGGTATTGCAGTACCTCCAGGAACGGTGCACCCCTTCTTAACCCAGTTTCCAAAAGCAGAACTCAATTCACCTGATTCATATTAGCCCGATTTAATGAATTGGAAGAAAGCATACGTCTTCATATGCACCTCAATTTGGCCCATTCACTTTTCACACTTCCTCCTTTTGTTTTTTATCTTTCACACTTTTGACTTTCTTTATTCATCCAAATAGCAAACTCATCACCACTCAACCTGACCAACTCGGCTATGTCCCCGTGCTGCAGTTCTCTGTCTTATCTAGATCATTTGCAATTGAATGGAATAGATCCCTTTTGGACAAAGTGGATTCACCTGCTGCTGCAGTGACCACAGGTGTGATAACATCTAGAATTGGCATCTGGTGCGATCTCTCCGCTTCCACTCCAAAGAAAGTTACCTGTTTATTCCTATCATGCATTGGTTTTTGGGGTTTTCTTTGAGTAATGATGATCTCTTTAGTAGTCTGTTGGCGCCCTCTCCTGGAGGAATAGTTTGCTTGCTCTTGGACATTCTAAAAGAGAGGTCATGATAGACATTGAGCTTCTGAGCTCAATTGGGGAAAGTCATGGGTGATGAATGTTTGCAACCTACTGCGAAGCCTCATACCGCAATATAAGGAACGTCAAATACTAAGAAAGGGCGGCCTATGAAAGAATTACTACTTTCAATAAGTACACTTAAACGGCTAATTGGGAATAGAAAAACTGTAAAAAGCCCTCTGAGAAAGCCCCCCTCTAACCTTTGATAGTAAGCTTTTCTGTAGTCTGCCTGTTGATGTATTTTCCGTTTGAACTGTGCACAACATGAAGAGACGGAACACTGGCGGCTTGTCACAATGCCCCCCGATGACATCACAATAGCGCTGCTGCCTAGAAAACAAGCTGCGCAGAAGAAGTTGTTCTTTGGGTGGGAGGGTGGGCTAGTGGAAGGAGGGGGCAATCTCTTTTTTTCCCGGGTGGTAGGGGGATGACAGGAGAAGGGAAGCGGGTGGTGAGAAAGGTACAGAGGGCAGGGTTTGGGGGCTGGGAAGGAAAGGGAAAAGATTAGGGTTTGGGGATGATGAAAGGGCTTTCTACGGGTAAGGATGGCAAAGGGTGGCAGTGACGGAAAGTCAGGCAACCTGTCCTGTCCGTCTTTTTGTATCGTGAATTGGAAAGACTGCAAGGGGGAGGGGAGTTGCTTGCGCCCTAAAGGAGGAGTTATTCAGATTCATTGCAGTGGGCGGCGGCTGCAAAACGCACCATTCTTCTTGTTTTGGCTCTGCAAAGCAGCCTTTTCAAGGGTTGGCTTGGGTGACAAAATGTCTTGTGTAGGCGTGGGTTTGTCTCCCTCTCGCTCTCTCTCCCTAAGATGTGTCCGGCATAGGCCAGGGTGCCACTCGAGGCCCAAACCAATTCTGGTTATCGCTTCTCGGCCTTTTGGCTAAGATCAAGTGTAGTATCTGTTCTTATCAGTTTAATATCTGATACGTCCCCTATCTGGGGACCATATATTAAATGGATTTTTAGAACAGGGAGATGGAAAAAGAGCTTGCTCTGTCCACTCCACGCATTGACCTGGTATTGCAGTACCTCCAGGAACGGTGCACCCCTTCTTAACCCAGTTTCCAAAAGCAGAACTCAATTCACCTGATTCATATTAGCCCGATTTAATGAATTGGAAGAAAGCATACGTCTTCATATGCACCTCAATTTGGCCCATTCACTTTTCACACTTCCTCCTTTTGTTTTTTATCTTTCACACTTTTGACTTTCTTTATTCATCCAAATAGCAAACTCATCACCACTCAACCTGACCAACTCGGCTATGTCCCCGTGCTGCAGTTCTCTGTCTTATCTAGATCATTTGCAATTGAATGGAATAGATCCCTTTTGGACAAAGTGGATTCACCTGCTGCTGCAGTGACCACAGGTGTGATAACATCTAGAATTGGCATCTGGTGCGATCTCTCCGCTTCCACTCCAAAGAAAGTTACCTGTTTATTCCTATCATGCATTGGTTTTTGGGGTTTTCTTTGAGTAATGATGATCTCTTTAGTAGTCTGTTGGCGCCCTCTCCTGGAGGAATAGTTTGCTTGCTCTTGGACATTCTAAAAGAGAGGTCATGATAGACATTGAGCTTCTGAGCTCAATTGGGGAAAGTCATGGGTGATGAATGTTTGCAACCTACTGCGAAGCCTCATACCGCAATATAAGGAACGTCAAATACTAAGAAAGGGCGGCCTATGAAAGAATTACTACTTTCAATAAGTACACTTAAACGGCTAATTGGGAATAGAAAAACTGTAAAAAGCCCTCTGAGAAAGCCCCCCTCTAACCTTTGATAGTAAGCTTTTCTGTAGTCTGCCTGTTGATGTATTTTCCGTTTGAACTGTGCACAACATGAAGAGACGGAACACTGGCGGCTTGTCACAATGCCCCCCGATGACATCACAATAGCGCTGCTGCCTAGAAAACAAGCTGCGCAGAAGAAGTTGTTCTTTGGGTGGGAGGGTGGGCTAGTGGAAGGAGGGGGCAATCTCTTTTTTTCCCGGGTGGTAGGGGGATGACAGGAGAAGGGAAGCGGGTGGTGAGAAAGGTACAGAGGGCAGGGTTTGGGGGCTGGGAAGGAAAGGGAAAAGATTAGGGTTTGGGGATGATGAAAGGGCTTTCTACGGGTAAGGATGGCAAAGGGTGGCAGTGACGGAAAGTCAGGCAACCTGTCCTGTCCGTCTTTTTGTATCGTGAATTGGAAAGACTGCAAGGGGGAGGGGAGTTGCTTGCGCCCTAAAGGAGGAGTTATTCAGATTCATTGCAGTGGGCGGCGGCTGCAAAACGCACCATTCTTCTTGTTTTGGCTCTGCAAAGCAGCCTTTTCAAGGGTTGGCTTGGGTGACAAAATGTCTTGTGTAGGCGTGGGTTTGTCTCCCTCTCGCTCTCTCTCCCTAAGATGTGTCCGGCATAGGCCAGGGTGCCACTCGAGGCCCAAACCAATTCTGGTTATCGCTTCTCGGCCTTTTGGCTAAGATCAAGTGTAGTATCTGTTCTTATCAGTTTAATATCTGATACGTCCCCTATCTGGGGACCATATATTAAATGGATTTTTAGAACAGGGAGATGGAAAAAGAGCTTGCTCTGTCCACTCCACGCATTGACCTGGTATTGCAGTACCTCCAGGAACGGTGCACCCCTTCTTAACCCAGTTTCCAAAAGCAGAACTCAATTCACCTGATTCATATTAGCCCGATTTAATGAATTGGAAGAAAGCATACGTCTTCATATGCACCTCAATTTGGCCCATTCACTTTTCACACTTCCTCCTTTTGTTTTTTATCTTTCACACTTTTGACTTTCTTTATTCATCCAAATAGCAAACTCATCACCACTCAACCTGACCAACTCGGCTATGTCCCCGTGCTGCAGTTCTCTGTCTTATCTAGATCATTTGCAATTGAATGGAATAGATCCCTTTTGGACAAAGTGGATTCACCTGCTGCTGCAGTGACCACAGGTGTGATAACATCTAGAATTGGCATCTGGTGCGATCTCTCCGCTTCCACTCCAAAGAAAGTTACCTGTTTATTCCTATCATGCATTGGTTTTTGGGGTTTTCTTTGAGTAATGATGATCTCTTTAGTAGTCTGTTGGCGCCCTCTCCTGGAGGAATAGTTTGCTTGCTCTTGGACATTCTAAAAGAGAGGTCATGATAGACATTGAGCTTCTGAGCTCAATTGGGGAAAGTCATGGGTGATGAATGTTTGCAACCTACTGCGAAGCCTCATACCGCAATATAAGGAACGTCAAATACTAAGAAAGGGCGGCCTATGAAAGAATTACTACTTTCAATAAGTACACTTAAACGGCTAATTGGGAATAGAAAAACTGTAAAAAGCCCTCTGAGAAAGCCCCCCTCTAACCTTTGATAGTAAGCTTTTCTGTAGTCTGCCTGTTGATGTATTTTCCGTTTGAACTGTGCACAACATGAAGAGACGGAACACTGGCGGCTTGTCACAATGCCCCCCGATGACATCACAATAGCGCTGCTGCCTAGAAAACAAGCTGCGCAGAAGAAGTTGTTCTTTGGGTGGGAGGGTGGGCTAGTGGAAGGAGGGGGCAATCTCTTTTTTTCCCGGGTGGTAGGGGGATGACAGGAGAAGGGAAGCGGGTGGTGAGAAAGGTACAGAGGGCAGGGTTTGGGGGCTGGGAAGGAAAGGGAAAAGATTAGGGTTTGGGGATGATGAAAGGGCTTTCTACGGGTAAGGATGGCAAAGGGTGGCAGTGACGGAAAGTCAGGCAACCTGTCCTGTCCGTCTTTTTGTATCGTGAATTGGAAAGACTGCAAGGGGGAGGGGAGTTGCTTGCGCCCTAAAGGAGGAGTTATTCAGATTCATTGCAGTGGGCGGCGGCTGCAAAACGCACCATTCTTCTTGTTTTGGCTCTGCAAAGCAGCCTTTTCAAGGGTTGGCTTGGGTGACAAAATGTCTTGTGTAGGCGTGGGTTTGTCTCCCTCTCGCTCTCTCTCCCTAAGATGTGTCCGGCATAGGCCAGGGTGCCACTCGAGGCCCAAACCAATTCTGGTTATCGCTTCTCGGCCTTTTGGCTAAGATCAAGTGTAGTATCTGTTCTTATCAGTTTAATATCTGATACGTCCCCTATCTGGGGACCATATATTAAATGGATTTTTAGAACAGGGAGATGGAAAAAGAGCTTGCTCTGTCCACTCCACGCATTGACCTGGTATTGCAGTACCTCCAGGAACGGTGCACCCCTTCTTAACCCAGTTTCCAAAAGCAGAACTCAATTCACCTGATTCATATTAGCCCGATTTAATGAATTGGAAGAAAGCATACGTCTTCATATGCACCTCAATTTGGCCCATTCACTTTTCACACTTCCTCCTTTTGTTTTTTATCTTTCACACTTTTGACTTTCTTTATTCATCCAAATAGCAAACTCATCACCACTCAACCTGACCAACTCGGCTATGTCCCCGTGCTGCAGTTCTCTGTCTTATCTAGATCATTTGCAATTGAATGGAATAGATCCCTTTTGGACAAAGTGGATTCACCTGCTGCTGCAGTGACCACAGGTGTGATAACATCTAGAATTGGCATCTGGTGCGATCTCTCCGCTTCCACTCCAAAGAAAGTTACCTGTTTATTCCTATCATGCATTGGTTTTTGGGGTTTTCTTTGAGTAATGATGATCTCTTTAGTAGTCTGTTGGCGCCCTCTCCTGGAGGAATAGTTTGCTTGCTCTTGGACATTCTAAAAGAGAGGTCATGATAGACATTGAGCTTCTGAGCTCAATTGGGGAAAGTCATGGGTGATGAATGTTTGCAACCTACTGCGAAGCCTCATACCGCAATATAAGGAACGTCAAATACTAAGAAAGGGCGGCCTATGAAAGAATTACTACTTTCAATAAGTACACTTAAACGGCTAATTGGGAATAGAAAAACTGTAAAAAGCCCTCTGAGAAAGCCCCCCTCTAACCTTTGATAGTAAGCTTTTCTGTAGTCTGCCTGTTGATGTATTTTCCGTTTGAACTGTGCACAACATGAAGAGACGGAACACTGGCGGCTTGTCACAATGCCCCCCGATGACATCACAATAGCGCTGCTGCCTAGAAAACAAGCTGCGCAGAAGAAGTTGTTCTTTGGGTGGGAGGGTGGGCTAGTGGAAGGAGGGGGCAATCTCTTTTTTTCCCGGGTGGTAGGGGGATGACAGGAGAAGGGAAGCGGGTGGTGAGAAAGGTACAGAGGGCAGGGTTTGGGGGCTGGGAAGGAAAGGGAAAAGATTAGGGTTTGGGGATGATGAAAGGGCTTTCTACGGGTAAGGATGGCAAAGGGTGGCAGTGACGGAAAGTCAGGCAACCTGTCCTGTCCGTCTTTTTGTATCGTGAATTGGAAAGACTGCAAGGGGGAGGGGAGTTGCTTGCGCCCTAAAGGAGGAGTTATTCAGATTCATTGCAGTGGGCGGCGGCTGCAAAACGCACCATTCTTCTTGTTTTGGCTCTGCAAAGCAGCCTTTTCAAGGGTTGGCTTGGGTGACAAAATGTCTTGTGTAGGCGTGGGTTTGTCTCCCTCTCGCTCTCTCTCCCTAAGATGTGTCCGGCATAGGCCAGGGTGCCACTCGAGGCCCAAACCAATTCTGGTTATCGCTTCTCGGCCTTTTGGCTAAGATCAAGTGTAGTATCTGTTCTTATCAGTTTAATATCTGATACGTCCCCTATCTGGGGACCATATATTAAATGGATTTTTAGAACAGGGAGATGGAAAAAGAGCTTGCTCTGTCCACTCCACGCATTGACCTGGTATTGCAGTACCTCCAGGAACGGTGCACCCCTTCTTAACCCAGTTTCCAAAAGCAGAACTCAATTCACCTGATTCATATTAGCCCGATTTAATGAATTGGAAGAAAGCATACGTCTTCATATGCACCTCAATTTGGCCCATTCACTTTTCACACTTCCTCCTTTTGTTTTTTATCTTTCACACTTTTGACTTTCTTTATTCATCCAAATAGCAAACTCATCACCACTCAACCTGACCAACTCGGCTATGTCCCCGTGCTGCAGTTCTCTGTCTTATCTAGATCATTTGCAATTGAATGGAATAGATCCCTTTTGGACAAAGTGGATTCACCTGCTGCTGCAGTGACCACAGGTGTGATAACATCTAGAATTGGCATCTGGTGCGATCTCTCCGCTTCCACTCCAAAGAAAGTTACCTGTTTATTCCTATCATGCATTGGTTTTTGGGGTTTTCTTTGAGTAATGATGATCTCTTTAGTAGTCTGTTGGCGCCCTCTCCTGGAGGAATAGTTTGCTTGCTCTTGGACATTCTAAAAGAGAGGTCATGATAGACATTGAGCTTCTGAGCTCAATTGGGGAAAGTCATGGGTGATGAATGTTTGCAACCTACTGCGAAGCCTCATACCGCAATATAAGGAACGTCAAATACTAAGAAAGGGCGGCCTATGAAAGAATTACTACTTTCAATAAGTACACTTAAACGGCTAATTGGGAATAGAAAAACTGTAAAAAGCCCTCTGAGAAAGCCCCCCTCTAACCTTTGATAGTAAGCTTTTCTGTAGTCTGCCTGTTGATGTATTTTCCGTTTGAACTGTGCACAACATGAAGAGACGGAACACTGGCGGCTTGTCACAATGCCCCCCGATGACATCACAATAGCGCTGCTGCCTAGAAAACAAGCTGCGCAGAAGAAGTTGTTCTTTGGGTGGGAGGGTGGGCTAGTGGAAGGAGGGGGCAATCTCTTTTTTTCCCGGGTGGTAGGGGGATGACAGGAGAAGGGAAGCGGGTGGTGAGAAAGGTACAGAGGGCAGGGTTTGGGGGCTGGGAAGGAAAGGGAAAAGATTAGGGTTTGGGGATGATGAAAGGGCTTTCTACGGGTAAGGATGGCAAAGGGTGGCAGTGACGGAAAGTCAGGCAACCTGTCCTGTCCGTCTTTTTGTATCGTGAATTGGAAAGACTGCAAGGGGGAGGGGAGTTGCTTGCGCCCTAAAGGAGGAGTTATTCAGATTCATTGCAGTGGGCGGCGGCTGCAAAACGCACCATTCTTCTTGTTTTGGCTCTGCAAAGCAGCCTTTTCAAGGGTTGGCTTGGGTGACAAAATGTCTTGTGTAGGCGTGGGTTTGTCTCCCTCTCGCTCTCTCTCCCTAAGATGTGTCCGGCATAGGCCAGGGTGCCACTCGAGGCCCAAACCAATTCTGGTTATCGCTTCTCGGCCTTTTGGCTAAGATCAAGTGTAGTATCTGTTCTTATCAGTTTAATATCTGATACGTCCCCTATCTGGGGACCATATATTAAATGGATTTTTAGAACAGGGAGATGGAAAAAGAGCTTGCTCTGTCCACTCCACGCATTGACCTGGTATTGCAGTACCTCCAGGAACGGTGCACCCCTTCTTAACCCAGTTTCCAAAAGCAGAACTCAATTCACCTGATTCATATTAGCCCGATTTAATGAATTGGAAGAAAGCATACGTCTTCATATGCACCTCAATTTGGCCCATTCACTTTTCACACTTCCTCCTTTTGTTTTTTATCTTTCACACTTTTGACTTTCTTTATTCATCCAAATAGCAAACTCATCACCACTCAACCTGACCAACTCGGCTATGTCCCCGTGCTGCAGTTCTCTGTCTTATCTAGATCATTTGCAATTGAATGGAATAGATCCCTTTTGGACAAAGTGGATTCACCTGCTGCTGCAGTGACCACAGGTGTGATAACATCTAGAATTGGCATCTGGTGCGATCTCTCCGCTTCCACTCCAAAGAAAGTTACCTGTTTATTCCTATCATGCATTGGTTTTTGGGGTTTTCTTTGAGTAATGATGATCTCTTTAGTAGTCTGTTGGCGCCCTCTCCTGGAGGAATAGTTTGCTTGCTCTTGGACATTCTAAAAGAGAGGTCATGATAGACATTGAGCTTCTGAGCTCAATTGGGGAAAGTCATGGGTGATGAATGTTTGCAACCTACTGCGAAGCCTCATACCGCAATATAAGGAACGTCAAATACTAAGAAAGGGCGGCCTATGAAAGAATTACTACTTTCAATAAGTACACTTAAACGGCTAATTGGGAATAGAAAAACTGTAAAAAGCCCTCTGAGAAAGCC
>NW_027444366.1:0-24178 GCF_048569485.1 Anomaloglossus baeobatrachus | reverse complement strand
AAAATGGATTTGGAGCATGGAGACGATTATCTCGGGATTGCAAGATAACCAAACAAAACTTTTAGTGGATTTCTACTTATTTTATTAAATATCATCTCCACCAAACAGGACAAGCTTGCATCTGTTATAGTTTTGGAGAAAAATGTGTTCATTTCATGTATGCGCGAAATGCCTTAAAAATGGCTTTAAAATTGGATTTGGAGCATGGAGACGATTATCTCGGGATTGCAAGATAACCAAACAAAACTTTTAGTGGATTTCTACTTATTTTATTAAATATCATCTCCACCAAACAGGACAAGCTTGCATCTGTTATAGTTTTGGAGAAAAATGTGTTCATTTCATGTATGCGGCGAAATGCTTAAAAATGGCTTTAAAATGGATTTGGAGCATGGAGACGATTATCTCGGGATTGCAAGATAACCAAACAAACTTTTAGTGGATTTCTACTTATTTTATTAAATATCATCTCCACCAAACAGGACAAGCTTGCATCTGTTATAGTTTTGGAGAAAAATGTGTTCATTTCATGTATGCGCGAAATGCCTTAAAAATGGCTTTTAAAATGGATTTGGAGCATGGAGACGATTATCTCGGGATTGCAAGATAACCAAACAAAACTTTTAGTGGATTTCTACTTATTTTATTAAATATCATCTCCCACCAAACAGGACAAGCTTGCATCTGTTATAGTTTTGGAGAAAAATGTGTTCATTTCATGTATGCGCGAAATGCCTTAAAAATGGCTTTAAAATGGATTTGGAGCATGGAGACGATTATCTCGGGATTGCAAGATAACCAAACAAAACTTTTAGTGGATTTCTACTTATTTTATTAAATATCATCTCCACCAAACAGGACAAGCTTGCATCTGTTATAGTTTTGGAGAAAAATGTGTTCATTTCATGTATGCGCGAAATGCCTTAAAAATGGCTTTAAAATGGATTTGGAGCATGGAGACGATTATCTCGGGATTGCAAGATAACCAAACAAAACTTTTAGTGGATTTCTACTTATTTTATTAAATATCATCTCCACCAAACAGGACAAGCTTGCATCTGTTATAGTTTTGGAGAAAAATGTGTTCATTTCATGTATGCGCGAAATGCCTTAAAAATGGCTTTAAAATGGATTTGGAGCATGGAGACGATTATCTCGGGATTGCAAGATAACCAAACAAAACTTTTAGTGGATTTCTACTTATTTTATTTAAATATCATCTCCACCAAACAGGACAAGCTTGCATCTGTTATAGTTTTGGAGAAAAATGTGTTCATTTCATGTATGCGCGAAATGCCTTAAAAATGGCTTTAAAATGGATTTGGAGCATGGAGACGATTATCTCGGGATTGCAAGATAACCAAACAAAACTTTTAGTGGATTTCTACTTATTTTATTAAATATCATCTCCACCAAACAGGACAAGCTTGCATCTGTTATAGTTTTGGAGAAAAATGTGTTCATTTCATGTATGCGCGAAATGCCTTAAAATGGCTTTAAAATGGATTTGGAGCATGGAGACGATTATCTCGGGATTGCAAGATAACCAAACAAAACTTTTAGTGGATTTCTACTTATTTTATTAAATATCATCTCCACCAAACAGGACAAGCTTGCATCTGTTATAGTTTTGGAGAAAAATGTGTTCATTTCATGTATGCGCGAAATGCCTTAAAAATGGCTTTAAAATAGATTTGGAGCATGGAGACGATTATCTCGGGATTGCAAGATAACCAAACAAAACTTTTAGTGGATTTCTACTTATTTTATTAAGTATCATCTCCACCAAACAGGACAAGCTTGCATCTGTTATAGTTTTGGAGAAAAATGTGTTCATTTCATGTATGCGCGAAATGCCTTAAAAATGGCTTTAAAATGGATTTGGAGCATGGAGACGATTATCTCGGGATTGCAAGATAACCAAACAAAACTTTTAGTGGATTTCTACTTATTTTATTAAATATCATCTCCACCAAACAGGACAAGCTTGCATCTGTTATAGTTTTGGAGAAAAATGTGTTCATTTCATGTATGCGCGAAATGCCTTAAAAATGGCTTTAAAATGGATTTGGAGCATGGAGACGATTATCTCGGGATTGCAAGATAACCAAACAAAACTTTTAGTGGATTTCTACTTATTTTATTAAATATCATCTCCACCAAACAGGACAAGCTTGCATCTGTTATAGTTTTGGAGAAAAATGTGTTCATTTCATGTATGCGCGAAATGCCTTAAAAATGGCTTTAAAATGGATTTGGAGCATGGAGACGATTATCTCGGGATTGCAAGATAACCAAACAAAACTTTTAGTGGATTTCTACTTATTTTATTAAATATCATCTCCACCAAACAGGACAAGCTTGCATCTGTTATAGTTTTGGAGAAAAATGTGTTCATTTCATGTATGCGCGAAATGCCTTAAAAATGGCTTTAAAATGGATTTGGAGCATGGAGACGATTATCTCGGGATTGCAAGATAACCAAACAAAACTTTTAGTGGATTTCTACTTATTTTATTAAATATCATCTCCACCAAACAGGACAAGCTTGCATCTGTTATAGTTTTGGAGAAAAATGTGTTCATTTCATGTATGCGCGAAATGCCTTAAAAATGGCTTTAAAATGGATTTTGGAGCATGGAGACGATTATCTCGGGATTGCAAGATAACCAAACAAAACTTTTAGTGGATTTCTACTTATTTTATTAAATATCATCTCCACCAAACAGGACAAGCTTGCATCTGTTATCGTTTTGGAGAAAAATGTGTTCATTTCATGTATGCGCGAAATGCCTTAAAAATGGCTTTAAAATGGATTTGGAGCATGGAGACGATTATCTCGGGATTGCAAGATAACCAAACAAAACTTTTAGTGGATTTCTACTTATTTTATTAAATATCATCTCCACCAAACAGGACAAGCTTGCATCTGTTATAGTTTTGGAGAAAAATGTGTTCATTTCATGTATGCGCGAAATGCCTTAAAAATGGCTTTAAATGGATTTGGAGCATGGAGACGATTATCTCGGGATTGCAAGATAACCAAACAAAACTTTTAGTGGATTTCTACTTATTTTATTAAATATCATCTCCACCAAACAGGACAAGCTTGCATCTGTTATAGTTTTGGAGAAAAATGTGTTCATTTCATGTATGCGCGAAATGCCTTAAAAATGGCTTTAAAATGGATTTGGAGCATGGAGACGATTATCTCAGGATTGCAAGATAACCAAACAAAACTTTTAGTGGATTTCTACTTATTTTATTAAATATCATCTCCACCAAACAGGACAAGCTTGCATCTGTTATCGTTTTGGAGAAAAATGTGTTCATTTCATGTATGCGCGAAATGCCTTAAAAATGGCTTTAAAATGGATTTGGAGCATGGAGACGATTATCTCGGGATTGCAAGATAACCAAACAAAACTTTTAGTGGATTTCTACTTATTTTATTAAATATCATCTCCACCAAACAGGACAAGCTTGCATCTGTTATAGTTTTGGAGAAAAATGTGTTCATTTCATGTATGCGCGAAATGCCTTAAAAATGGCTTTAAAATGGATTTGGAGCATGGAGACGATTATCTCGGGATTGCAAGATAACCAAACAAAACTTTTAGTGGATTTCTACTTATTTTATTAAATATCATCTCCACCAAACAGGACAAGCTTGCATCTGTTATAGTTTTGGAGAAAAATGTGTTCATTTCATGTATGCGCGAAATGCCTTAAAAATGGCTTTAAAATGGATTTGGAGCATGGAGACGATTATCTCGAGATTGCAAGATAACCAAACAAAACTTTTAGTGGATTTCTACTTATTTTATTAAATATCATCTCCACCAAACAGGACAAGCTTGCATCTGTTATCGTTTTGGAGAAAAATGTGTTCATTTCATGTATGCGCTGAAATGCCTTAAAAATGGCTTTAAAATGGATTTGGAGCATGGAGACGATTATCTCGGGATTGCAAGATAACCAAACAAAACTTTTAGTGGATTTCTACTTATTTTATTAAATATCATCTCCACCAAACAGGACAAGCTTGCATCTGTTATAGTTTTGGAGAAAAATGTGTTCATTTCATGTATGCGCGAAATGCCTTAAAAATGGCTTTAAAATGGATTTGGAGCATGGAGACGATTATCTCGGGATTGCAAGATAACCAAACAAAACTTTTAGTGGATTTCTACTTATTTTATTAAATATCATCTCCACCAAACAGGACAAGCTTGCATCTGTTATAGTTTTGGAGAAAAATGTGTTCATTTCATGTATGCGCGAAATGCCTTAAAAATGGCTTTAAAATGGATTTGGAGCATGGAGACGATTATCTCGGGATTGCAAGATAACCAAACAAAACTTTTAGTGGATTTCTACTTATTTTATTAAATATCATCTCCACCAAACAGGACAAGCTTGCATCTGTTATAGTTTTGGAGAAAAATGTGTTCATTTCATGTATGCGCGAAATGCCTTAAAAATGGCTTTAAAATGGATTTGGAGCATGGAGACGATTATCTCGGGATTGCAAGATAACCAAACAAAACTTTTAGTGGATTTCTACTTATTTTATTAAATATCATCTCCACCAAACAGGACAAGCTTGCATCTGTTATAGTTTTGGAGAAAAATGTGTTCATTTCATGTATGCGCGAAATGCCTTAAAAATGGCTTTAAAATGGATTTGGAGCATGGAGACGATTATCTCGGGATTGCAAGATAACCAAACAAAACTTTTAGTGGATTTCTACTTATTTTATTAAATATCATCTCCACCAAACAGGACAAGCTTGCATCTGTTATCGTTTTGGAGAAAAATGTGTTCATTTCATGTATGCGCGAAATGCCTTAAAAATGGCTTTAAAATGGATTTGGAGCATGGAGACGATTATCTCGGGATTGCAAGATAACCAAACAAAACTTTTAGTGGATTTCTACTTATTTTATTAAATATCATCTCCACCAAACAGGACAAGCTTGCATCTGTTATAGTTTTGGAGAAAAATGTGTTCATTTCATGTATGCGCGAAATGCCTTAAAAATGGCTTTAAAATGGATTTGGAGCATGGAGACGATTATCTCGGGATTGCAAGATAACCAAACAAAACTTTTAGTGGATTTCTACTTATTTTATTAAATATCATCTCCACCAAACAGGACAAGCTTGCATCTGTTATAGTTTTGGAGAAAAATGTGTTCATTTCATGTATGCGCGAAATGCCTTAAAAATGGCTTTAAAATGGATTTGGAGCATGGAGACGATTATCTCGGGATTGCAAGATAACCAAACAAAACTTTTAGTGGATTTCTACTTATTTTATTAAATATCATCTCCACCAAACAGGACAAGCTTGCATCTGTTATCGTTTTGGAGAAAAATGTGTTCATTTCATGTATGCGCGAAATGCCTTAAAAATGGCTTTAAAATGGATTTGGAGCATGGAGACGATTATCTCGGGATTGCAAGATAACCAAACAAAACTTTTAGTGGATTTCTACTTATTTTATTAAATATCATCTCCACCAAACAGGACAAGCTTGCATCTGTTATAGTTTTGGAGAAAAATGTGTTCATTTCATGTATGCGCGAAATGCCTTAAAAATGGCTTTAAAATGGATTTGGAGCATGGAGACAATTATCTCGGGATTGCAAGATAACCAAACAAAACTTTTAGTGGATTTCTACTTATTTTATTAAATATCATCTCCACCAAACAGGACAAGCTTGCATCTGTTATAGTTTTGGAGAAAAATGTGTTCATTTCATGTATGCGCGAAATGCCTTAAAAATGGCTTTAAAATGGATTTGGAGCATGGAGACGATTATCTCGGGATTGCAAGATAACCAAACAAAACTTTTAGTGGATTTCTACTTATTTTATTAAATATCATCTCCACCAAACAGGACAAGCTTGCATCTGTTATCGTTTTGGAGAAAAATGTGTTCATTTCATGTATGCGTGAAATGCCTTAAAAATGGCTTTAAAATGGATTTGGAGCATGGAGACGATTATCTCGGGATTGCAAGATAACCAAACAAAACTTTTAGTGGATTTCTACTTATTTTATTAAATATCATCTCCACCAAACAGGACAAGCTTGCAACTGTTATAGTTTTGGAGAAAAATGTGTTCATTTCATGTATGCGCGAAATGCCTTAAAAATGGCTTTAAAATGGATTTGGAGCATGGAGACGATTATCTCGGGATTGCAAGATAACCAAACAAAACTTTTAGTGGATTTCTACTTATTTTATTAAATATCATCTCCACCAAACAGGACAAGCTTGCATCTGTTATAGTTTTGGAGAAAAATGTGTTCATTTCATGTATGCGCGAAATGCCTTAAAAATGGCTTTAAAATGGATTTGGAGCATGGAGACGATTATCTCGGGATTGCAAGATAACCAAACAAAACTTTTAGTGGATTTCTACTTATTTAATTAAATATCATCTCCACCAAACAGGACAAGCTTGCATCTGTTATAGTTTTGGAGAAAAATGTGTTCATTTCATGTATGCGCGAAATGCCTTAAAATGGCTTTAAAATGGATTTGGAGCATGGAGACGATTATCTCGGGATTGCAAGATAACCAAACAAAACTTTTAGTGGATTTCTACTTATTTTATTAAATATCATCTCCCCCAAACAGGACAAGCTTGCATCTGTTATAGTTTTGGAGAAAAATGTGTTCATTTCATTTATGCGCGAAATGCCTTAGAAATGGCTTTAAAATGGATTTGGAGCATGGAGACGATTATCTCGGGATTGCAAGATAACCAAACAAAACTTTTAGTGGATTTCTACTTATTTTATTAAATATCATCTCCACCAAACAGGACAAGCTTGCATCTGTTATAGTTTTGGAGAAAAATGTGTTCATTTTATGTATGCGCGAAATGCCTTAAAAATGGCTTTAAAATGGATTTGGAGCATGGAGACGATTATCTCGGGATTGCAAGATAACCAAACAAAACTTTTAGTGGATTTCTACTTATTTAATTAAATATCATCTCCACCAAACAGGACAAGCTTGCATCTGTTATAGTTTTGGAGAAAAATGTGTTCATTTCATTTATGCGCGAAATGCCTTAGAAATGGCTTTAAAATGGATTTGGAGCATGGAGACGATTATCTCGGGATTGCAAGATAACCAAACAAAACTTTTAGTGGATTTCTACTTATTTTATTAAATATCATCTCCACCAAACAGGACAAGCTTGCATCTGTTATAGTTTTGGAGAAAAATGTGTTCATTTCATGTATGCGCGAAATGCCTTAAAAATGGCTTTAAAATGGATTTGGAGCATGGAGACGATTATCTCGGGATTGCAAGATAACCAAACAAATCTTTTAGTGGATTTCTACTTATTTAATTAAATATCATCTCCACCAAACAGGACAAGCTTGCATCTGTTATAGTTTTGGAGAAAAATGTGTTCATTTCATTTATGCGCGAAATGCCTTAGAAATGGCTTTAAAATGGATTTGGAGCATGGAGACGATTATCTCGGGATTGCAAGATAACCAAACAAAACTTTTAGTGGATTTCTACTTATTTTATTAAATATCATCTCCACCAAACAGGACAAGCTTGCATCTGTTATAGTTTTGGAGAAAAATGTGTTCATTTCATGTATGCGCGAAATGCCTTAAAAATGGCTTTAAAATGGATTTGGAGCATGGGGACGATTATCTCGGGATTGCAAGATAACCAAACAAAACTTTTAGTGGATTTCTACTTATTTTATTAAATATCATCTCCACCAAACAGGACAAGCTTGCATCTGTTATAGTTTTGGAGAAAAATGTGTTCATTTCATTTATGCGCGAAATGCCTTAGAAATGGCTTTAAAATGGATTTGGAGCATGGAGACGATTATCTCGGGATTGCAAGATAACCAAACAAAACTTTTAGTGGATTTCTACTTATTTTATTAAATATCATCTCCACCAAACAGGACAAGCTTGCATCTGTTATAGTTTTGGAGAAAAATGTGTTCATTTCATGTATGCGCGAAATGCCTTAAAAATGGCTTTAAAATGGATTTGGAGCATGGAGACGATTATCTCGGGATTGCAAGATAACCAAACAAAACTTTTAGTGGATTTCTACTTATTTAATTAAATATCATCTCCACCAAACAGGACAAGCTTGCATCTGTTATAGTTTTGGAGAAAAATGTGTTCATTTCATTTATGCGCGAAATGCCTTAGAAATGGCTTTAAAATGGATTTGGAGCATGGAGACGATTATCTCGGGATTGCAAGTTAACCAAACAAAACTTTTAGTGGATTTCTACTTATTTTATTAAATATCATCTCCACCAAACAGGACAAGCTTGCATCTGTTATAGTTTTGGAGAAAAATGTGTTCATTTCATGTATGCGCGAAATGCCTTAAAAATGGCTTTAAAATGGATTTGGAGCATGGAGACGATTATCTCGGGATTGCAAGATAACCAAACAAAACTTTTAGTGGATTTCTACTTATTTTATTAAATATCATCTCCACCAAACAGGACAAGCTTGCATCTGTTATAGTTTTGGAGAAAAATGTGTTCATTTCATTTATGCGCGAAATGCCTTAGAAATGGCTTTAAAATGGATTTGGAGCATGGAGACGATTATCTCGGGATTGCAAGATAACCAAACAAAACTTTTAGTGGATTTCTACTTATTTTATTAAATATCATCTCCACCAAACAGGACAAGCTTGCATCTGTTATAGTTTTGGAGAAAAATGTGTTCATTTCATGTATGCGCGAAATGCCTTAAAAATGGCTTTAAAATGGATTTGGAGCATGGAGACGATTATCTCGGGATTGCAAGATAACCAAACAAAACTTTTAGTGGATTTCTACTTATTTTATTAAATATCATCTCCACCAAACAGGACAAGCTTGCATCTGTTATAGTTTTGGAGAAAAATGTGTTCATTTCATGTATGCTCGAAATGCCTTAAAAATGGCTTTAAAATGGATTTGGAGCATGGAGACGATTATCTCGGGATTGCAAGATAACCAAACAAAACTTTTAGTGGATTTCTACTTATTTAATTAAATATCATCTCCACCAAACAGGACAAGCTTGCATCTGTTAAAGTTTTGGAGAAAAATGTGTTCATTTCATTTATGCGCAAAATGCCTTAGAAATGGCTTTAAAATGGATTTGGAGCATGGAGACGATTATCTCGGGATTGCAAGATAACCAAACAAAACTTTTAGTGGATTTCTACTTATTTTATTAAATATCATCTCCACCAAACAGGACAAGCTTGCATCTGTTATAGTTTTGGAGAAAAATGTGTTCATTTCATGTATGCGCGAAATGCCTTAAAAATGGCTTTAAAATGGATTTGGAGCATGGAGACGATTATCTCGGGATTGCAAGATAACCAAACAAAACTTTTAGTGGATTTCTACTTATTTAATTAAATATCATCTCCACCAAACAGGACAAGCTTGCATCTGTTATAGTTTTGGAGAAAAATGTGTTCATTTCATTTATGCGCGAAATGCCTTAGAAATGGCTTTAAAATGGATTTGGAGCATGGAGACGATTATCTCGGGATTGCAAGATAACCAAACAAAACTTTTAGTGGATTTCTACTTATTTTATTAAATATCATCTCCACCAAACAGGACAAGCTTGCATCTGTTATAGTTTTGGAGAAAAATGTGTTCATTTCATGTATGCGCGAAATGCCTTAAAAATGGCTTTAAAATGGATTTGGAGCATGGAGACGATTATCTCGGGATTGCAAGATAACCAAACAAAACTTTTAGTGGATTTCTACTTATTTTATTAAATATCATCTCCACCAAACAGGACAAGCTTGCATCTGTTATAGTTTTGGAGAAAAATGTGTTCATTTCATTTATGCGCGAAATGCCTTAGAAATGGCTTTAAAATGGATTTGGAGCATGGAGACGATTATCTCAGGATTGCAAGATAACCAAACAAAACTTTTAGTGGATTTCTACTTATTTTATTAAATATCATCTCCACCAAACAGGACAAGCTTGCATCTGTTATAGTTTTGGAGAAAAATGTGTTCATTTCATGTATGCGCGAAATGCCTTAAAAATGGCTTTAAAATGGATTTGGAGCATGGAGACGATTATCTCGGGATTGCAAGATAACCAAACAAAACTTTTAGTGGATTTCTACTTATTTAATTAAATATCATCTCCACCAAACAGGACAAGCTTGCATCTGTTATAGTTTTGGAGAAAAATGTGTTCATTTCATTTATGCGCGAAAAGCCTTAGAAATGGCTTTAAAATGGATTTGGAGCATGGAGACGATTATCTCGGGATTGCAAGATAACCAAACAAAACTTTTAGTGGATTTCTACTTATTTTATTAAATATCATCTCCACCAAACAGGACAAGCTTGCATCTGTTATAGTTTTGGAGAAAAATGTGTTCATTTCATGTATGCGCGAAATGCCTTAAAAATGGCTTTAAAATGGATTTGGAGCATGGAGACGATTATCTCGGGATTGCAAGATAACCAAACAAAACTTTTAGTGGATTTCTACTTATTTTATTAAATATCATCTCCACCAAACAGGACAAGCTTGCATCTGTTATAGTTTTGGAGAAAAATGTGTTCATTTCATTTATGCGCGAAATGCCTTAGAAATGGCTTTAAAATGGATTTGGAGCATGGAGACGATTATCTCGGGATTGCAAGATAACCAAACAAAACTTTTAGTGGATTTCTACTTATTTTATTAAATATCATCTCCACCAAACAGGACAAGCTTGCATCTGTTATAGTTTTGGAGAAAAATGTGTTCATTTCATGTATGCGCGAAATGCCTTAAAAATGGCTTTAAAATGGATTTGGAGCATGGAGACGATTATCTCGGGATTGCAAGATAACCAAACAAAACGTTTAGTGGATTTCTACTTATTTTATTAAATATCATCTCCACCAAACAGGACAAGCTTGCATCTGTTATAGTTTTGGAGAAAAATGTGTTCATTTCATGTATGCGCGAAATGCCTTAAAAATGGCTTTAAAATGGATTTGGAGCATGGAGACGATTATCTCGGGATTGCAAGATAACCAAACAAAACTTTTAGTGGATTTCTACTTATTTTATTAAATATCATCTCCACCAAACAGGACAAGCTTGCATCTGTTATAGTTTTGGAGAAAAATGTGTTCATTTCATGTATGCGCGAAATGCCTTAAAAATGGCTTTAAAATGGATTTGGAGCATGGAGACGATTATCTCGGGATTGCAAGATAACCAAACAAAACTTTTAGTGGATTTCTACTTATTTAATTAAATATCATCTCCACCAAACAGGACAAGCTTGTATCTGTTATAGTTTTGGAGAAAAATGTGTTCATTTCATGTATGCGCGAAATGCCTTAAAAATGGCTTTAAAATGGATTTGGAGCATGGAGACGATTATCTCGGGATTGCAAGATAACCAAACAAAACTTTTAGTGGATTTCTACTTATTTTATTAAATATCATCTCCACCAAACAGGACAAGCTTGCATCTGTTATAGTTTTGGAGAAAAATGTGTTCATTTCATGTATGCGCGAAATGCCTTAAAAATGGCTTTAAAATGGATTTGGAACATGGAGACGATTATCTCGGGATTGCAAGATAACCAAACAAAACTTTTAGTGGATTTCTACTTATTTAATTAAATATCATTTCCACCAAACAGGACAAGCTTGTATCTGTTATAGTTTTGGAGAAAAATGTGTTCATTTCATGTATGCGCGAAATGCCTTAAAAATGGCTTTAAAATGGATTTGGAGCATGGAGACGATTATCTCGGGATTGCAAGATAACCAAACAAAACTTTTAGTGGATTTCTACTTATTTAATTAAATATCATCTCCACCAAACAGGACAAGCTTGCATCTGTTATAGTTTTGGAGAAAAATGTGTTCATTTCATGTATGCGCGAAATGCCTTAAAAATGGCTTTAAAATGGATTTGGAGCATGGAGACGATTATCTCGGGATTGCAAGATAACCAAACAAAACTTTTAGTGGATTTCTACTTATTTTATTAAATATCATCTCCACCAAACAGGACAAGCTTGCATCTGTTATAGTTTTGGAGAAAAATGTGTTCATTTCATGTATGCGCGAAATGCCTTAAAAATGGCTTTAAAATGGATTTGGAGCATGGAGACGATTATCTCGGGATTGCAAGATAACCAAACAAAACTTTTAGTGGATTTCTACTTATTTTATTAAATATCATCTCCACCAAACAGGACAAGCTTGCATCTGTTATAGTTTTGGAGAAAAATGTGTTCATTTCATGTATGCGCGAAATGCCTTAAAAATGGCTTTAAAATGGATTTGGAGCATGGAGACGATTATCTCGGGATTGCAAGATAACCAAACAAAACTTTTAGTGGATTTCTACTTATTTTATTAAATATCATCTCCACCAAACAGGACAAGCTTGCATCTGTTATAGTTTTGGAGAAAAATGTGTTCATTTCATGTATGCGCGAAATGCCTTAAAAATGGCTTTAAAATGGATTTGGAGCATGGAGACGATTATCTCGGGATTGCAAGATAACCAAACAAAACTTTTAGTGGATTTCTACTTATTTTATTAAATATCATCTCCACCAAACAGGACAAGCTTGCATCTGTTATAGTTTTGGAGAAAAATGTGTTCATTTCATGTATGCGCGAAATGCCTTAAAAATGGCTTTAAAATGGATTTGGAGCATGGAGACGATTATCTCGGGATTGCAAGATAACCAAACAAAACTTTTAGTGGATTTCTACTTATTTTATTAAATATCATCTCCACCAAACAGGACAAGCTTGCATCTGTTATAGTTTTGGAGAAAAATGTGTTCATTTCATTTATGCGCGAAATGCCTTAGAAATGGCTTTAAAATGGATTTGGAGCATGGAGACGATTATCTCGGGATTGCAAGATAACCAAACAAAACTTTTAGTGGATTTCTACTTATTTTATTAAATATCATCTCCACCAAACAGGACAAGCTTGCATCTGTTATAGTTTTGGAGAAAAATGTGTTCATTTCATGTATGCGCGAAATGCCTTAAAAATGGCTTTAAAATGGATTTGGAGCATGGAGACGATTATCTCGGGATTGCAAGATAACCAAACAAAACTTTTAGTGGATTTCTACTTATTTTATTAAATATCATCTCCACCAAACAGGACAAGCTTGCATCTGTTATAGTTTTGGAGAAAAATGTGTTCATTTCATGTATGCGCGAAATGCCTTAAAAATGGCTTTAAAATGGATTTGGAGCATGGAGACGATTATCTCGGGATTGCAAGATAACCAAACAAAACTTTTAGTGGATTTCTACTTATTTTATTAAATATCATCTCCTCCAAACAGGACAAGCTTGCATCTGTTATAGTTTTGGAGAAAAATGTGTTCATTTCATGTATGCGCGAAATGCCTTAAAAATGGCTTTAAAATGGATTTGGAGCATGGAGACGATTATCTCGGGATTGCAAGATAACCAAACAAAACTTTTAGTGGATTTCTACTTATTTAATTAAATATCATTTCCACCAAACAGGACAAGCTTGTATCTGTTATAGTTTTGGAGAAAAATGTGTTCATTTCATGTATGCGCGAAATGCCTTAAAAATGGCTTTAAAATGGATTTGGAGCATGGAGACGATTATCTCGGGATTGCAAGATAACCAAACAAAACTTTTAGTGGATTTCTACTTATTTTATTAAATATCATCTCCACCAAACAGGACAAGCTTGCATCTGTTATAGTTTTGGAGAAAAATGTGTTCATTTCATGTATGCGCGAAATGCCTTAAAAATGGCTTTAAAATGGATTTGGAGCATGGAGACGATTATCTCGGGATTGCAAGATAACCAAACAAAACTTTTAGTGGATTTCTACTTATTTAATTAAATATCATCTCCACCAAACAGGACAAGCTTGCATCTGTTATAGTTTTGGAGAAAAATGTGTTCATTTCATTTATGCGCGAAATGCCTTAGAAATGGCTTTAAAATGGATTTGGAGCATGGAGACGATTATCTCGGGATTGCAAGATAACCAAACAAAACTTTTAGTGGATTTCTACTTATTTTATTAAATATCATCTCCACCAAACAGGACAAGCTTGCATCTGTTATAGTTTTGGAGAAAAATGTGTTCATTTCATGTATGCGCGAAATGCCTTAAAAATGGCTTTAAAATGGATTTGGAGCATGGGGACGATTATCTCGGGATTGCAAGATAACCAAACAAAACTTTTAGTGGATTTCTACTTATTTTATTAAATATCATCTCCACCAAACAGGACAAGCTTGCATCTGTTATAGTTTTGGAGAAAAATGTGTTCATTTCATTTATGCGCGAAATGCCTTAGAAATGGCTTTAAAATGGATTTGGAGCATGGAGACGATTATCTCGGGATTGCAAGATAACCAAACAAAACTTTTAGTGGATTTCTACTTATTTTATTAAATATCATCTCCACCAAACAGGACAAGCTTGCATCTGTTATAGTTTTGGAGAAAAATGTGTTCATTTCATGTATGCGCGAAATGCCTTAAAAATGGCTTTAAAATGGATTTGGAGCATGGAGACGATTATCTCGGGATTGCAAGATAACCAAACAAAACTTTTAGTGGATTTCTACTTATTTAATTAAATATCATCTCCACCAAACAGGACAAGCTTGCATCTGTTATAGTTTTGGAGAAAAATGTGTTCATTTCATTTATGCGCGAAATGCCTTAGAAATGGCTTTAAAATGGATTTGGAGCATGGAGACGATTATCTCGGGATTGCAAGTTAACCAAACAAAACTTTTAGTGGATTTCTACTTATTTTATTAAATATCATCTCCACCAAACAGGACAAGCTTGCATCTGTTATAGTTTTGGAGAAAAATGTGTTCATTTCATGTATGCGCGAAATGCCTTAAAAATGGCTTTAAAATGGATTTGGAGCATGGAGACGATTATCTCGGGATTGCAAGATAACCAAACAAAACTTTTAGTGGATTTCTACTTATTTTATTAATCATCATCTCCACCAAACAGGACAAGCTTGCATCTGTTATAGTTTTGGAGAAAAATGTGTTCATTTCATTTATGCGCGAAATGCCTTAGAAATGGCTTTAAAATGGATTTGGAGCATGGAGACGATTATCTCGGGATTGCAAGATAACCAAACAAAACTTTTAGTGGATTTCTACTTATTTTATTAAATATCATCTCCACCAAACAGGACAAGCTTGCATCTGTTATAGTTTTGGAGAAAAATGTGTTCATTTCATGTATGCGCGAAATGCCTTAAAAATGGCTTTAAAATGGATTTGGAGCATGGAGACGATTATCTCGGGATTGCAAGATAACCAAACAAAACTTTTAGTGGATTTCTACTTATTTAATTAAATATCATCTCCACCAAACAGGACAAGCTTGCATCTGTTATAGTTTTGGAGAAAAATGTGTTCATTTCATTTATGCGCGAAATGCCTTAGAAATGGCTTTAAAATGGATTTGGAGCATGGAGACGATTATCTCGGGATTGCAAGATAACCAAACAAAACTTTTAGTGGATTTCTACTTATTTTAGTAAATATCATCTCCACCAAACAGGACAAGCTTGCATCTGTTATAGTTTTGGAGAAAAATGTGTTCATTTCATGTATGCGCGAAATGCCTTAAAAATGGCTTTAAAATGGATTTGGAGCATGGAGACGATTATCTCGGGATTGCAAGATAACCAAACAAAACTTTTAGTGGATTTCTACTTATTTAATTAAATATCATCTCCACCAAACAGGACAAGCTTGCATCTGTTATAGTTTTGGAGAAAAATGTGTTCATTTCATTTATGCGCGAAATGCCTTAGAAATGGCTTTAAAATGGATTTGGAGCATGGAGACGATTATCTCGGGATTGCAAGATAACCAAACAAAACTTTTAGTGGATTTCTACTTATTTTATTAAATATCATCTCCACCAAACAGGACAAGCTTGCATCTGTTATAGTTTTGGAGAAAAATGTGTTCATTTCATGTATGCGCGAAATGCCTTAAAAATGGCTTTAAAATGGATTTGGAGCATGGAGACGATTATCTCGGGATTGCAAGATAACCAAACAAAACTTTTAGTGGATTTCTACTTATTTTATTAAATATCATCTCCACCAAACAGGACAAGCTTGCATCTGTTATAGTTTTGGAGAAAAATGTGTTCATTTCATTTATGCGCGAAATGCCTTAGAAATGGCTTTAAAATGGATTTGGAGCATGGAGACGATTATCTCGGGATTGCAAGATAACCAAACAAAACTTTTAGTGGATTTCTACTTATTTTATTAAATATCATCTCCACCAAACAGGACAAGCTTGCATCTGTTATAGTTTTGGAGAAAAATGTGTTCATTTCATGTATGCGCGAAATGCCTTAAAAATGGCTTTAAAATGGATTTGGAGCATGGAGACGATTATCTCGGGATTGCAAGATAACCAAACAAAACTTTTAGTGGATTTCTACTTATTTAATTAAATATCATCTCCACCAAACAGGACAAGCTTGCATCTGTTATAGTTTTGGAGAAAAATGTGTTCATTTCATTTATGCGCGAAATGCCTTAGAAATGGCTTTAAAATGGATTTGGAGCATGGAGACGATTATCTCGGGATTGCAAGATAACCAAACAAAACTTTTAGTGGATTTCTACTTATTTTATTAAATATCATCTCCACCAAACAGGACAAGCTTGCATCTGTTATAGTTTTGGAGAAAAATGTGTTCATTTCATGTATGCGCGAAATGCCTTAAAAATGGCTTTAAAATGGATTTGGAGCATGGAGACGATTATCTCGGGATTGCAAGATAACCAAACAAAACTTTTAGTGGATTTCTACTTATTTTATTAAATATCATCTCCACCAAACAGGACAAGCTTGCATCTGTTATAGTTTTGGAGAAAAATGTGTTCATTTCATTTATGCGCGAAATGCCTTAGAAATGGCTTTAAAATGGATTTGGAGCATGGAGACGATTATCTCGGGATTGCAAGATAACCAAACAAAACTTTTAGTGGATTTCTACTTATTTTATTAAATATCATCTCCACCAAACAGGACAAGCTTGCATCTGTTATAGTTTTGGAGAAAAATGTGTTCATTTCATGTATGCGCGAAATGCCTTAAAAATGGCTTTAAAATGGATTTGGAGCATGGAGACGATTATTTCGGGATTGCAAGATAACCAAACAAAACTTTTAGTGGATTTCTACTTATTTTATTAAATATCATCTCCACCAAACAGGACAAGCTTGCATCTGTTATAGTTTTGGAGAAAAATGTGTTCATTTCATTTATGCGCGAAATGCCTTAGAAATGGCTTTAAAATGGATTTGGAGCATGGAGACGATTATCTCGGGATTGCAAGATAACCAAACAAAACTTTTAGTGGATTTCTACTTATTTTATTAAATATCATCTCCACCAAACAGGACAAGCTTGCATCTGTTATAGTTTTGGAGAAAAATGTGTTCATTTCATGTATGCGCGAAATGCCTTAAAAATGGCTTTAAAATGGATTTGGAGCATGGAGACGATTATCTCGGGATTGCAAGATAACCAAACAAAACTTTTAGTGGATTTCTACTTATTTTATTAAATATCATCTCCACCAAACAGGACAAGCTTGCATCTGTTATAGTTTTGGAGAAAAATGTGTTCATTTCATTTATGCGCGAAATGCCTTAGAAATGGCTTTAAAATGGATTTGGAGCATGGAGACGATTATCTCGGGATTGCAAGATAACCAAACAAAACTTTTAGTGGATTTCTACTTATTTTATTAAATATCATCTCCACCAAACAGGACAAGCTTGCATCTGTTATAGTTTTGGAGAAAAATGTGTTCATTTCATGTATGCGCGAAATGCCTTAAAAATGGCTTTAAAATGGATTTGGAGCATGGAGACGATTATCTCGGGATTGCAAGATAACCAAACAAAACTTTTAGTGGATTTCTACTTATTTTATTAAATATCATCTCCACCAAACAGGACAAGCTTGCATCTGTTATAGTTTTGGAGAAAAATGTGTTCATTTCATGTATGCGCGAAATGCCTTAAAAATGGCTTTAAAATGGATTTGGAGCATGGAGACGATTATCTCGGGATTGCAAGATAACCAAACAAAACTTTTAGTGGATTTCTACTTATTTTATTAAATATCATCTCCACCAAACAGGACAAGCTTGCATCTGTTATAGTTTTGGAGAAAAATGTGTTCATTTCATGTATGCGCGAAATGCCTTAAAAATGGCTTTAAAATGGATTTGGAGCATGGAGACGATTATCTCGGGATTGCAAGATAACCAAACAAAACTTTTAGTGGATTTCTACTTATTTAATTAAATATCATCTCCACCAAACAGGACAAGCTTGTATCTGTTATAGTTTTGGAGAAAAATGTGTTCATTTCATGTATGCGCGAAATGCCTTAAAAATGGCTTTAAAATGGATTTGGAGCATGGAGACGATTATCTCGGGATTGCAAGATAACCAAACAAAACTTTTAGTGGATTTCTACTTATTTTATTAAATATCATCTCCACCAAACAGGACAAGCTTGCATCTGTTATAGTTTTGGAGAAAAATGTGTTCATTTCATGTATGCGCGAAATGCCTTAAAAATGGCTTTAAAATGGATTTGGAGCATGGAGACGATTATCTCGGGATTGCAAGATAACCAAACAAAACTTTTAGTGGATTTCTACTTATTTAATTAAATATCATCTCCACCAAACAGGACAAGCTTGTATCTGTTAATAGTTTTGGAGAAAAATGTGTTCATTTCATGTATGCGCGAAATGCCTTAAAAATGGCTTTAAAATGGATTTGGAGCATGGAGACGATTATCTCGGGATTGCAAGATAACCAAACAAAACTTTTAGTGGATTTCTACTTATTTAATTAAATATCATCTCCACCAAACAGGACAAGCTTGCATCTGTTATAGTTTTGGAGAAAAATGTGTTCATTTCATGTATGCGCGAAATGCCTTAAAAATGGCTTTAAAATGGATTTGGAGCATGGAGACGATTATCTCGGGATTGCAAGATAACCAAACAAAACTTTTAGTGGATTTCTACTTATTTTATTAAATATCATCTCCACCAAACAGGACAAGCTTGCATCTGTTATAGTTTTGGAGAAAAATGTGTTCATTTCATGTATGCGCGAAATGCCTTAAAAATGGCTTTAAAATGGATTTGGAGCATGGAGACGATTATCTCGGGATTGCAAGATAACCAAACAAAACTTTTAGTGGATTTCTACTTATTTTATTAAATATCATCTCCACCAAACAGGACAAGCTTGCATCTGTTATAGTTTTGGAGAAAAATGTGTTCATTTCATGTATGCGCGAAATGCCTTAAAAATGGCTTTAAAATGGATTTGGAGCATGGAGACGATTATCTCGGGATTGCAAGATAACCAAACAAAACTTTTAGTGGATTTCTACTTATTTTATTAAATATCATCTCCACCAAACAGGACAAGCTTGCATCTGTTATAGTTTTGGAGAAAAATGTGTTCATTTCATGTATGCGCGAAATGCCTTAAAAATGGCTTTAAAATGGATTTGGAGCATGGAGACGATTATCTCGGGATTGCAAGATAACCAAAACAAAACTTTTAGTGGATTTCTACTTATTTTATTAAATATCATCTCCACCAAACAGGACAAGCTTGCATCTGTTATAGTTTTGGAGAAAAATGTGTTCATTTCATGTATGCGCGAAATGCCTTAAAAATGGCTTTAAAATGGATTTGGAGCATGGAGACGATTATCTCGGGATTGCAAGATAACCAAACAAAACTTTTAGTGGATTTCTACTTATTTTATTAAATATCATCTCCACCAAACAGGACAAGCTTGCATCTGTTATAGTTTTGGAGAAAAATGTGTTCATTTCATGTATGCGCGAAATGCCTTAAAAATGGCTTTAAAATGGATTTGGAGCATGGAGACGATTATCTCGGGATTGCAAGATAACCAAACAAAACTTTTAGTGGATTTCTACTTATTTTATTAAATATCATCTCCACCAAACAGGACAAGCTTGCATCTGTTATAGTTTTGGAGAAAAATGTGTTCATTTCATGTATGCGCGAAATGCCTTAAAATGGCTTTAAAATGGATTTGGAGCATGGAGACGATTATCTCGGGATTGCAAGATAACCAAACAAAACTTTTAGTGGATTTCTACTTATTTTATTAAATATCATCTCCACCAAACAGGACAAGCTTGCATCTGTTATAGTTTTGGAGAAAAATGTGTTCATTTCATGTATGCGCGAAATGCCTTAAAAATGGCTTTAAAATGGATTTGGAGCATGGAGACGATTATCTCGGGATTGCAAGATAACCAAACAAAACTTTTAGTGGATTTCTACTTATTTTATTAAATATCATCTCCACCAAACAGGACAAGCTTGCATCTGTTATAGTTTTGGAGAAAAATGTGTTCATTTCATGTATGCGCGAAATGCCTTAAAATGGCTTTAAAATGGATTTGGAGCATGGAGACGATTATCTCGGGATTGCAAGATAACCAAACAAAACTTTTAGTGGATTTCTACTTATTTTATTAAATATCATCTCCACCAAACAGGACAAGCTTGCATCTGTTATAGTTTTGGAGAAAAATGTGTTCATTTCATGTATGCGCGAAATGCCTTAAAAATGGCTTTAAAATGGATTTGGAGCATGGAGACGATTATCTCGGGATTGCAAGATAACCAAACAAAACTTTTAGTGGATTTCTACTTATTTTATTAAATATCATCTCCACCAAACAGGACAAGCTTGCATCTGTTATAGTTTTGGAGAAAAATGTGTTCATTTCATGTATGCGCGAAATGCCTTAAAAATGGCTTTAAAATGGATTTGGAGCATGGAGACGATTATCTCGGGATTGCAAGATAACCAAACAAAACTTTTAGTGGATTTCTACTTATTTTATTAAATATCATCTCCACCAAACAGGACAAGCTTGCATCTGTTATAGTTTTGGAGAAAAATGTGTTCATTTCATGTATGCGCGAAATGCCTTAAAAATGGCTTTAAAATGGATTTGGAGCATGGAGACGATTATCTCGGGATTGCAAGATAACCAAACAAAACTTTTAGTGGATTTCTACTTATTTTATTAAATATCATCTCCACCAAACAGGACAAGCTTGCATCTGTTATAGTTTTGGAGAAAAATGTGTTCATTTCATGTATGCGCGAAATGCCTTAAAAATGGCTTTAAAATGGATTTGGAGCATGGAGACGATTATCTCGGGATTGCAAGATAACCAAACAAAACTTTTAGTGGATTTCTACTTATTTTATTAAATATCATCTCCACCAAACAGGACAAGCTTGCATCTGTTATAGTTTTGGAGAAAAATGTGTTCATTTCATGTATGCGCGAAATGCCTTAAAAATGGCTTTAAAATGGATTTGGAGCATGGAGACGATTATCTCGGGATTGCAAGATAACCAAACAAAACTTTTAGTGGATTTCTACTTATTTTATTAAATATCATCTCCACCAAACAGGACAAGCTTGCATCTGTTATAGTTTTGGAGAAAAATGTGTTCATTTCATGTATGCGCGAAATGCCTTAAAAATGGCTTTAAAATGGATTTGGAGCATGGAGACGATTATCTCGGGATTGCAAGATAACCAAACAAAACTTTTAGTGGATTTCTACTTATTTTATTAAATATCATCTCCACCAAACAGGACAAGCTTGCATCTGTTATAGTTTTGGAGAAAAATGTGTTCATTTCATGTATGCGCGAAATGCCTTAAAAATGGCTTTAAAATGGATTTGGAGCATGGAGACGATTATCTCGGGATTGCAAGATAACCAAACAAAACTTTTAGTGGATTTCTACTTATTTTATTAAATATCATCTCCACCAAACAGGACAAGCTTGCATCTGTTATAGTTTTGGAGAAAAATGTGTTCATTTCATGTATGCGCGAAATGCCTTAAAAATGGCTTTAAAATGGATTTGGAGCATGGAGACGATTATCTCGGGATTGCAAGATAACCAAACAAAACTTTTAGTGGATTTCTACTTATTTTATTAAATATCATCTCCACCAAACAGGACAAGCTTGCATCTGTTATAGTTTTGGAGAAAAATGTGTTCATTTCATGTATGCGCGAAATGCCTTAAAAATGGCTTTAAAATGGATTTGGAGCATGGAGACGATTATCTCGGGATTGCAAGATAACCAAACAAAACTTTTAGTGGATTTCTACTTATTTTATTAAATATCATCTCCACCAAACAGGACAAGCTTGCATCTGTTATAGTTTTGGAGAAAAATGTGTTCATTTCATGTATGCGCGAAATGCCTTAAAAATGGCTTTAAAATGGATTTGGAGCATGGAGACGATTATCTCGGGATTGCAAGATAACCAAACAAAACTTTTAGTGGATTTCTACTTATTTTATTAAATATCATCTCCACCAAACAGGACAAGCTTGCATCTGTTATAGTTTTGGAGAAAAATGTGTTCATTTCATGTATGCGCGAAATGCCTTAAAAATGGCTTTAAAATGGATTTGGAGCATGGAGACGATTATCTCGGGATTGCAAGATAACCAAACAAAACTTTTAGTGGATTTCTACTTATTTTATTAAATATCATCTCCACCAAACAGGACAAGCTTGCATCTGTTATAGTTTTGGAGAAAAATGTGTTCATTTCATGTATGCGCGAAATGCCTTAAAAATGGCTTTAAAATGGATTTGGAGCATGGAGACGATTATCTCGGGATTGCAAGATAACCAAACAAAACTTTTAGTGGATTTCTACTTATTTTATTAAATATCATCTCCACCAAACAGGACAAGCTTGCATCTGTTATAGTTTTGGAGAAAAATGTGTTCATTTCATGTATGCGCGAAATGCCTTAAAAATGGCTTTAAAATGGATTTGGAGCATGGAGACGATTATCTCGGGATTGCAAGATAACCAAACAAAACTTTTAGTGGATTTCTACTTATTTTATTAAATATCATCTCCACCAAACAGGACAAGCTTGCATCTGTTATAGTTTTGGAGAAAATGTGTTCATTTCATGTATGCGCGAAATGCCTTAAAAATGGCTTTAAAATGGATTTGGAGCATGGAGACGATTATCTCGGGATTGCAAGATAACCAAACAAAACTTTTAGTGGATTTCTACTTATTTTATTAAATATCATCTCCACCAAACAGGACAAGCTTGCATCTGTTATAGTTTTGGAGAAAAATGTGTTCATTTCATGTATGCGCGAAATGCCTTAAAAATGGCTTTAAAATGGATTTGGAGCATGGAGACGATTATCTCGGGATTGCAAGATAACCAAACAAAACTTTTAGTGGATTTCTACTTATTTTATTAAATATCATCTCCACCAAACAGGACAAGCTTGCATCTGTTATAGTTTTGGAGAAAAATGTGTTCATTTCATGTATGCGCGAAATGCCTTAAAAATGGCTTTAAAATGGATTTGGAGCATGGAGACGATTATCTCGGGATTGCAAGATAACCAAACAAAACTTTTAGTGGATTTCTACTTATTTTATTAAATATCATCTCCACCAAACAGGACAAGCTTGCATCTGTTATAGTTTTGGAGAAAAATGTGTTCATTTCATGTATGCGCGAAATGCCTTAAAAATGGCTTTAAAATGGATTTGGAGCATGGAGACGATTATCTCGGGATTGCAAGATAACCAAACAAAACTTTTAGTGGATTTCTACTTATTTTATTAAATATCATCTCCACCAAACAGGACAAGCTTGCATCTGTTATAGTTTTGGAGAAAAATGTGTTCATTTCATGTATGCGCGAAATGCCTTAAAAATGGCTTTAAAATGGATTTGGAGCATGGAGACGATTATCTCGGGATTGCAAGATAACCAAACAAAACTTTTAGTGGATTTCTACTTATTTTATTAAATATCATCTCCACCAAACAGGACAAGCTTGCATCTGTTATAGTTTGGAGAAAAATGTGTTCATTTCATGTATGCGCGAAATGCCTTAAAAATGGCTTTAAAATGGGATTTGGAGCATGGAGACGATTTATCTCGGGATTGCAGGATAACCAAA